>NC_133577.1:131855705-132074428 GCF_964106895.1 Numenius arquata
CGGCGGGGACATGGGGACCCCCAAATGCTGGCAGCAGGGACATGGGGTGCCCTGGGCGACGGTGTTGGGGACACAGGGACCCCCAAACGCCAGCAGCAGGGACACGGGGTGCCCTGGGTGATGGCAGCGGGGACACAGGGACCCCCAAATGCTGGTGGCGGGGACATGGGGACCCCCGAGTGGTGGCACCAGGGACACGGGGTGCCCTGGGTGACAGTGTTGGGGACACAAGGACCCCCAAATGCCGGCAGCAGGGACACGGGGTGCCCTGGGTGACAGTGTTGGGGACACAGGGATCCCCAAATGCCGGCAGCAGGGACACGGGGTGCCCTGGTGCCAGTGGGGGGGTTACAGGGACCCCCTAGTGATGACACCAGGGACACGGGGTGCCCTGGGTGATGGCGGCGGGGACATGGGGACCCCCGAGTGCCGGCAGCAAGGACACGGGGTGCCCTGGGCGACGGTGTTGGGGACACAGGGACCCCCAAATGCCAGCAGCAGGGACACGGGGTGCCCTGGGTGATGGCAGGGGGGACATGGGGACCCCCGAGTGATGGCGGAGGGGACACGGGGTGCCCTGGTGCCAGTGTCGGGGACACGGGGACCCCCGGGGACAGCGGGGTCCCCGAGGTGGCAGTACCAGGGTGACAGTGCCCGCTGGCCCCCCCATGCCACCCTCGTGCCACCCCCATGTCCCCCCCCAGCACCGGGGATGGAACTGGGGACCCCCATGGCCCCCATGGCCCATCTCGGGGACCCCCCAGCACCCGGTTTCACAGGGATTTGGGGGGGGGGGGGGGGGGCTCTATTTTTCTGCTGTTTTGCCCGGGTTTGGTAAAATCTGGGAAGGTTTTTTGGGTTTCGCTCTTTATTCCCGGTTTTTATGGCTCCGGCTCATCTTTGCTGGGGGGGGGGGGGGGGCTCCTTCTTCCTTTCTCCCCCCCCCAGCACCTCTGCACTCTCCCCCCACCCCCATCCTCACCCCCGGGGTGCTGGGGGGGTCGAGGGGGGGCCTGGGGGGGGGTTGGGGTCAAAGTGACATTATTTAAGCGCTTGGCTTTAATATGAGCCTTAAATTCCAGCACTCGGGGGGGGGAAGGGGGGGTGCGGGGAAATGGGGGGGTTCACTGTGATGGGGGGTGAGGGGTGATGGGGGGGTGCGGGGGGGGTGCAGTGTGATGGGGGGTGAAGGGTGGGGGGGGTGAAGGGTGATGGGGGGGTGCGGGGGGGTTCAGTGTGATGGGGGGGTGCAGTGTGATGGGGGGTGAAGGGGGGGGTTCAGTGTGATGGGGGGGTGCAGTGTGATGGGGGGTGAAGGGTCGGGGGGGTGCAGGGTGATGGGGGGGGTGAAGGGTGACGGGGGGGGGTGACAGTGCAGGCGGGGGGGAAGGGTGACAACGCCAGGCCAGGCCCCCCCCCCCCCCCCCCCCCCCCTCACCTGCCACCCACCCCCGCACCAGTTTTGGGGGGAAAAGGGGACATTTCAGGCACCGGAGACGCTGCCACTCGACGCCCGCTGCCACCCGCCCCACGGCCACCCCACGGCGGGTCCCCGTCCCCCCCCATCCCCTCAGACCCCCCCCCCCCCCCCAGGAGCGGAGCGGGGGCCGCGCGGCAGCTGCGGCATCCCGTGATTAAAACCTATAGGCTCGTTAAGGCTAATTTCTATGGCAACAGCCCCCCCTCCCCACCCCCCCGGCGGGCACGTGCCAAGTGTGCCCCGTCAGCCACCCCCCCACCCCCCCGAGAGCCGGATGGGGCACCCCACGGCGCTGGGGGTCCCCAGGAGCCCCCCACTCTCCCAGCCGGGGTGGGGGCGGGTTGGGGTGCTCACGGGGCGGGGGGGGAATGCTCCTGGAGCCCCCCCCCGGAGGCTCCGTTCTGGGGACACGGTGGGACACGGCGGGAGGATCCCCCCCCCAGGGTGGCAAATCGGGAGGGGGGGTGGCGGTGCCCACCCGTGTCCCCCGTGTCCCCGGGGACGTGGCTGGGAGAGGGTCCCCCCGACCCAGACTGGGGTTTGGGGGCCCCTACCCCATAGCCTCCCAGTCCCACAGCCCCCAGCCCCACAGCTCCGCAGCCCTGCAGCCCCCCAGTCCTGCAGCCCCCAACCCCCTAGATCCCAGTCCTGCAGCCCCCAGCCCCACAGCATCACAGCCCCCAGCCCCACAGATTCCAGCCTCGCAGCCCCCAGCCCCACAGATCCCAGCCCCACAGCCCCCCAGTCCTGCAGCATCACAGCCCCCAGCCCCACAGCCCCACAGACCTGCAGCCCCCAGCCCCCTAGATCCCAGTCCTGCAGCCCCCAGCCCCACAGCATCACAGCCCCCAGCCCCACATTCCCGCAGCCCCCTGCCCCACAGGTCCCAGCCCCACAGTCCCCAGACCCGCAGCATCACAGCCCCCAGTCCCCCAGTCCCGCAGCCCCACATCAGCACCACATCCCCGCAGCCCCCTGCCCCACAGCCCCCCCCCCTGGGGACACCCACCCTCCCCATGGGGCAGACGGCAGCAGGAGGCGGTGGCTCCTGGGGGACCCGCCACCTTGTCCCTGTCCCCACTGTCCCCCCCCCAGGGGGACATGGCTGTAGCCCTTCCCTCCGCGGCAAAGCCCTCGCAAGACCCCGACTCCAGGGGGGGGTGACAGGGACATTGGCACGGGGTCCCCCCGCCCCGCCCCGAGTCATTAGGAACTGCCTATTTGCATAAAGACTTGAGCAACTGCCGGGGGCTGATTTGCATAAGGAACTGCACTCCCCCCACCCCCCACCCCCCCCCCCCCGCTTAATTGGCCTTTTTGGGTTGGATCCTCCCAAATTGGGTTAACGCCGAAGCGGGTCAGTTGGGTGACACCGTGAGGCTGGCAATGAGGGACCCCCCCCCTCTTTGTCCCATACGGGGTCCCCCCAGGGCTGGGAAAACCTCTCGGCAGGCAGGGATACGGGCAGGGATACGGGCAGGGATACAGGGATGCAGGCAGGGATAGAGGCAGGGATACAGGCAGGGATGCAGGCAAAGATGCAGGCAGGGATAGGGCAGGGATATGGGCAGGGATATGGGCAGGGATGCGGGCAGGGATAGGGCAGGGATGCAGGCAGGGATACAGGCAGGGATACGGGCAGGGATAGGGCAGGGATAAGGCAGGGATACGGGCAGGGATATGGCAGGGATACAGGCAGGGATACAGGGATGCAGGCAGGGATAGAGGCAGGGGTGCGGTGCAGGCAGGGATAGAGGCAGGGACACAGGCAGGGATACAGGCAGGGATACGGGCAGGGATACAGGCAGGGATACAAGGATGCAGGCAGGGATAGAGGCAGGGGTGCAGGCAGGGATAGAGGCAGGGGACACAGGCAGGGATACGGGCAGGGATACGGGCAGGGATGCGGGCAAAGATGCAGGTAGGGATATGGGCAGGGATATGGGCAGGGATGCGGGCAGGGATAGGGCAGGGATGCAGGCAGGGATACAGGCAGGGATACGGGCAGGGATACAGGCAGGATAGGGCAGGGATACAGGCAGGGATAGGGCAGAGTCTCTGCCTGCTCCGCAGAGCTGCGGCCTCCAGGGCTGCCGCAAAGTGCTGACGCAGCACCTGGAGCCTCTAATTAAAGCCGTAATGATAAAGGGAAAATGTGGGCTACGAGGCAATCCATAAGGGAACAGCCCCCCCCCGGCCTGCGGGGGGGGGTGGGATGCTCACAGTGGGACTAAGCTCCCCATGGGGCCAAGCCGGGTCCAGCCCCACAGATTTCAGGGGGGAAGAGGGGGACAGGGAGGGCAGAAGACGCCCATCGCTTTGCTCCCCATCAGCGAGGGGAGGGGGGAAGCACACACCCCCCCCTCCCCAAAAAGCTCCTACAATTTGGGCTTGCGGGGGGAAATGAGGATGAGAAGGGCTGGGGGGGGCAGGAAACTGGGTACCAGCACCCAGGGAAGGGGGAATGGGGGTGCCCGTGGGAGGGGACCCCCATCCCGGGTTGTTCGGGTGGCTGTGGGGTGGGTGTCCTGTCCCGGGGGGGGTGCTGGGTACCGGTGATGGAGAGGGACCCCCTTGTCCCCGCCACTCAGCTGCCCCCACCCCCCCCAACGCACCAACGGTCATTAAGCCTCGGCCGTGCCAGGGCAGCGCCGGAGCAGCCAGCAGTGCCAGCCTGGGGGGGGGGGTTGCTGGCAGAGCCCAGCTTGTGTCACTCCCCCCCCCGGAGTTTGCATGGGCATCGGTGCCGGGGCATCCCCAGAGGGCTGGTATTGGCACTGCACGGCATGGCATGGCATGGAATGGCACAGCACGGCATGGCATGGCATGGCATGGCATGGAATGGCACAGCATGGCATGGCACAACATGGTACAGTACGGCATGGCACGGTATGGAATGGCACAGCATGGTACAACATGGCATGGCACAATGTGGCACAGCATGGCATGGCACAACATGGCACGGCACATTGGCATAACATGGCACAACATCGTACAACATGGCATGGCATGGCATGGCATGGCATGGCATGGCATGGCATGGCATGTAACGGCGTGGCATGTCACAGCACAGCATGGCACAACCTGGCACATATGGCATGGCACAGCACAACACAGGATGGCACTGTGCCATGCTGGATGGCATGGCACAGCCTGGCACAGCACAACACAACGTGGCACGGCACAACATGGCATAACACGGCACAGCATGGCATGACATGGCATGACACAGCACAGCATGGCACGGCCATGGCACATCATGGTATGGCACAACATGGCATGCCATAATGTGGCACAGCACGGCATGGCACAGCATGGCATGGCACAATATGGCACAACATGGCATGGCACAACATGGCACGGTGTGACATGGCGCAACATGGCATGGCATGGCATGGCACAATATGGCATGGCACAGCACAACACGGGATGGCACTATGGATGGCATGGCACAGCCTGGCACAGCACAACACAGTGTGGCATGGCACAACATGGCATAACATGGCACGGCATGGCATAACATGGCATGGCATGACATGGCAAGACACAGCACAACATGGCATGGCATGCACAACATGGCATGCCATAATGTGGCACAGCACGGCATGGCACAGCATGGCATGGCACAATATGGCACGGCATGGCACTGTGGTGGCATGGCATGGCACAACTTGGCATGACATGGCACGGCTTGGCATAACATGGCATGGCGCAACATGGCATGGCATGGCATGGCACGGCACGGCACAACATGGCATGGCACGGCATGGCAGAGCATGGCATGGCACAGTATGGCACAGCATAGCACAGGATGGCATGGCATGGCACAGGATGGCACAGCATAGCACAGGATGGCACGGCACAGCATGGCATGGCACGGCATGGCAGAGCATGGCATGGCACAGTATGGCACAGCATAGCACAGGATGGCATGGCATGGCACAGCATGGCACAGCATAGCACAGGATGGCATGGCATGGCATGGCACAGCATGGCACAGGATGGCATGGCATGGCACAGCATGACATGACATGGTACAACATAGCACAGGATGGCACGGCATGGCACGGGATGGCACGGCACGGCTCTGCCAGCTTTCCAGCTCTCTCCGGCAGCTCCGCTGGGCTGAGTGGGGACGGTGGCGGCTGGTCCCGTGCCACCACCCCCTCCTTGGCACAGGGCTCCCGTGGCCACAGGCCAGCGGTGACCCAGCGCCGTGCCAGCTCCATCCCGGGGAGGTGTGGGGGGGGGGTGACACACGCTTGGGGACAGGCTGCGAACACGCACAGAGCCGGGTGCCATCGCCTGCCAACCCCCCCCCCCCCCCCCCCCCCCCCGGGGGACACACCGAGGAGCTTGTCCCCGATGTCACCTCCTGTCCCCGTCCCCTGCTTCCTGCGTTAAACCCCCGTGTTTGAAGTCACAAGTGAAAGAGGTGAGGAAAGAAATCAAATGAAAAAGGAATAAAAAAATAAAAGTCCCTTTTTTGCCCAGTTCCTGGAGGATTCGAGCGTCCAGTGACCGGGGGTTTTGGGGACAAAACCCTTCAAAGGGCGGGAGGGGCCTGGGGGGGGGGCGGGGGGGGACACGGGGAGGAGGGGGTGCTGGTGCCCGGGGGTGTGCGGGGAGGGGGAGCCCCCCCCTCTGAAAATACAGGCCTGACCCCAATCTAAAAACACGGCTGGGCACCCATCGCTGGGGGGGGGACACGGCAGGGAACTGCTGCAGTGCAGAGAGAGCGGGGGCACGGGGAGCCGGGGGGGGCTGGCAGGAGGTGGGGGGGCTTGGGGACCTGGCAGGAGGTGGGGGACCTGGCAGGAGGTGGCAGTGGGTGGCAGAGGCTGGGGGGGGCTGGCAGGGGGGGGCTGGGGGAACTTGGGGACCTGGCAGGAGGTGGCAGTGGGTGGCAGAGGCTGGGGGGGGCTGGCAGGGGGGGGCTGGGGGAACTTGGGGACCTGGCAGGAGGTGGCAGTGGGTGGCAGAGGCTGGGGGGGGCTGGCAGGGGGGCTGGGGGGACTTGGGGACCTGGCAGGAGATGGGGGGGGGGGGTCTGGCAGAGGCTGGCAGGGGCTGGGGGGCTCCAGGAGTGACTTGGGGACCTGGTGGGGGCTGACAGGGGGTGACAGAGGCTGGGGGGGGGGCTGGCAGGCACTGGGGGGACTTGGGGACCTGGCAGGGGATTGGGGGGGGGGGGATAATAGGGGGGGGTGGCAGATGTTGGCGCACCCCTCACCCCAGAATGTCCCCGAGGGACATTTGGGTCCTGACCCCCAGCAGAGGCTCCCCTGAATCACCCCATTTGCACCCCAAAATGCAGAGCTGGTGGCGAGGGGCTCGTCCTGCCCTCGCTCCGAGGCATGCCCCCCCCCCCCATGGCAGTGCCATGCCGTGCCACGCCGGCTTTGGAAGCCATCCATTAAGGCATGAGCCAATCCAGACACCCCCCCCCCCCCCCCGCCCTGTCCCCTGGGACCCCCGGCCAGCCCCCCAGGAAAACCAGCAGCAGGGTGGCAAGCTGCTGGGGGTGACCCGTAGCCGTGCCCACAGTGCCAGCCCAGCTCAACCCTGCCCCCCCCCACCCCCCCGGTGCTACTGGCATCGCCCCCCCCCCCCCCCCCATGTCCCCATGTCCCCCAGGCCACCGCCATGTGCCACGGCCATCCCTGGAGCCACGGGAGGGGACCGTCCCATCGCTGCCACCCCACCCCAGGGCTGCCTGTTTTGGGCGGGGGGGACGGGACACACAAAGAGGAGGAGGTGGGGGGAGCAGGGACACCCCCCCCCCCCCCCCCCCCCACGCCGGTGGCTGCCAGCGCCGGGAGCCGGGCAGCGCGGAGCCGGCAGCTGCGGCTTTGTTAGAGCCCCCATCGAAATTCCACGTGCATCCAGGCCCAGATGGGGCCAAACATTGATGGGGAAGGAGAAACGCGGGTGGGGGGGGGTGGGGGGGGGGGGTGTGCAGTGGAGCCGCAGCGTGGGGGGGGGAACGACACACAAAAAAACCCCACACTGTGCCATCCCGGCACCCCCTCTGCCCCCCATCACCGGCACCCAGGGGCTCAGGATCAATTTTCCCACGGGACTGGGAGGTGCTGGGGGGGGGGTTGTAAAAGCCACAGTGGTGTTGGGGGGGGCGGCCCCCCCCCCCCCCCCCGCCCCAGCCAAGCGAGCAAAGGTAATGGGATGTGACAGGCCCTGGCTGTTGGGGGGGGGGGGGGGCAGAGCCTCCAGGATGTGCTAAGGAAGCAGAGCGATGCCCCCGGGACCCGGGTCAGCAGTTTCCAGCAGCCGGACGCACGCCGCAGCACGCCGAGGGGGGACGGACGTGCCTGCCCTGTCCCCGTGTCCGCACGTCCCCCTGTCCCCGCGTCCCCGTGTCCTCACATACCCCGTGGTCCCTGTGTCCCCAAACCCACCAACCTGCGGCGCTTTGGGTGGGCGCAGGCTCTCGCCGCTCCCGACCCCCACCGCCGGCTGCGTCGCCCTGCACCCGCAGCCACGTCTGCATCCGCGAGCACATCATCTGCATCTGGGACCACAGCCACATCTGCATCCACATCTGCATCCATGGCCACATCTGCATCTGGGACCACAGCCACATCTGCATCCACATCTGCATCCACGGCCACATCTGCATCTGGGACCACAGCCACATCTGCATCCACATCTGCATCCACGGCCACAGCCACATCTGCATCTGTGACCACATCTGTATCCACAGCCACATCTGCATCCGTGTCCACATAGACATCCGGGCCCACATCTGCATCTGGGCCCACATCTGCATCCATATCCACATCTGCATCCTCATCCACAACTTCATCCATATCTGCATCCATGCCTACATCCGCATCCACATCCACAACTGCATCCACGTCCACATCTGCATCCACATCTGCATCCACAGCCACATCTGCATCCGTGCCCACGTCCAAATCTGCATCCACATCTGCATCTGTAACCACATCTGCATCCACATCCACATCCACAACTGCATCCACGTCCACATCTGCATCCACAGCCACATCTGCATCCGTGCCCACATCAACATCTGCATCTGTACCAACATCTGCATTCACATCCGCATCCGCATCCACATCTGCATCTGCGCCCACATCTGCATCCACAGCCAGAACTGCATCCACATCTGCATCTGTGACCAAATCTGCATCCACATCTGCATGCACGACCACAACTGCATTCACAGTCACATCTGCATCCGTGCCCACATCCACATCTGCATCTGTACCAACATCTGCATTCACGTCCGCATCCACACCCACATCTGCATCCGTGCCCACATCTGCACCCGCAGCCACATCTACATCCGTGCCCACAACTGCATCCATGGCCACATCTGCATCCACATCTGCATCTATGGCCAAAACTGCATCCGTGCCCACATCCGCATCCACAGCCACCGCCGCGTCTGTGTCCACATCTGCATCAACAGCCACATCTGCATCCACATCTGCATCCACAGCCACACTGTTGACTCAGCCCCCCATTCCTGCCTCAGCCCCCCATTCCTGCCCCAAATCCCCCTCCTCCCGCTCCAGCCCCCCCATTCCTGCCTCAGCCCCCCATTCCTGCCCCAAATCCCCCTCCTCCCGCTCCAGCCCCCCCATTCCTGCCTCAGCCCCCCACTCCTGTTCCAAATCCCCCTTCCTCTTGCCTCAGCCCCCCTATTCCTGCCCCAACTCCCCTTCCTTCTGTTCCAGCACCCCCATTCCTGTCCCAGCTCCCCTCATTCCTGCCCCAGCACCCCCATTCCTGCCCCAGCTCCCCTCATTCCTGCCCCAGGCCCCCCATTCCTATCTCAGTCCCCCCATTCCTGCCCCAACTCCCCCATTCCTGCCTCAGCTCCCTCCATTCTTGCCTCAGCACCCCCCCATTCCCACCCCAGCCTCCCATTCCTATCTCAGTCCCCCCACTCCTGCCTCAGCACCCCCAATTCCTCCCCCAGCACCTCTTCATTCCTGACCCAGGCCCCCCCCTTCCTATCCCAGCCCCCCCCATTACTGCCCCAGCACCCCCATTCTTGCCCCCAGCTCCCAGGCTGGGACAAGAGGAAGGTGCCACCTCTCCACATGCACCCCCATAGTGAATCCCTACCCTGCACCAGGAGCCCCCCACTTGCCCCCAGGGGTGGGGGGGGTGGGGGCTCCTTTATTCACACCAGGCTATAAGCAGCAGCGCTTAAACCCCCCCCCAAAAGCGAAGGGCACCCCCAGCTGCGAGCGGCCACAGCACAGGAGCATCGGCACCCCCTCACCGCGCCGTGCCGGATCCCACCATCCACCACCACAAACTGGGCAAAGATTGGAGGGGGAGGCCGAGCTCCCAAACCCTGCCACCCCCCATCCACAGGGAATTACCGGCATAGAAGCCGGCGAAGGGCTGAGGGGAGAGAAGGGGGGAAGAGCAAAGTCATCTGTGCATAAATCGCCGAGTTTTCTCTTGACAGTCACTCGGGGAGGTGGCTAAAGGCTGCGCAGGGGCATTGGGGGGGCTGGGGGGGGGTGGAGGTTGTTTTTTGGTTTGTTTTTTTTATCCTATATTGAAATTATGAATCACGGAGTGATTACCCCAAAATGGATCTCACGCTCCGGTGACACCGAAGTTTCAATCAGAGGAGTCCCCGGAGTTTTAATATCGAGAGACCTTAATGAGAGCGCATTGAAAGCAAAGGCCGGGGGGGGGAGGAGGAAACGGGAGGCGAAGCCCTTGGCTCGCTCGGCGAGCCCCCAAGCCCGGCCACGGCACTCGCCTTCCCCACCCCCCCTCCACCCAGGAAAAATGGGCAGGAAAAGCAGGAATCAGCACCCAACCCTGCCGGGAGCTGCCCTGGCGGGATCGCCGGGCGCCTGGCTACTTTCTCCTTCAGAAGATCAAAAGAAAGTAATTTTCAGGGTCTTTTTTTTTTTTTTCAGCTGAGAAGATAAAGCGGCTCCCCGGCGGGGCAATTTATGTAATTATTATTAGCCGAGGCCATGCGAGGTCGCCGGCCGCCCCCGCCGAGCGGGACCCTGCGGCGCTGCTAGCAGCCGGCCTGCCGACGGGCCCCGCGCCGGTGCCGTGGAGGTGCCGCGGCCGCGCCGGCGTTCGTCCACCCGGCGTCCGTCACCCATCTGCCACGCGCCCGCCACGCATCCCTTCTGCGCCAGCTGCGGGGCATCCCCCTCGCATCGCCCCCGCATCTGCTGTGCTGCTGTGCGACCCACATGTCCCTGTGCATCCACCCTGCACCCCCTGGGCATCACCCTGCATCCTCTGAGCATCCATCCTGCATCCCTGGGCATCACCCTGCATCCCTGGGCGTCACCCTGCATCCTCTGAGCATCCATCCTGCATCCCTGGGCGTCACCCTGCATCCCTGGGCATCCATCCTGCATCCCTGGGCATCACCCTGCATCCTCTGAGCATCCATCCTGCATCCTCTGAGCATCCACCCTGCACCCCCTGGGCATCACCCTGCATCCCCTGGGCGTCACCCTGCATCCCTGGGCGTCACCCTGCATCCTCTGAGCATCCATCCTGCATCCCTGGGCATCCCCCTGCATCCCCTGGGCGTCACCCTGCATCCCTGGGCGTCACCCTGCATCCTCTGAGCATCCATCCTGCATCCCTGGGCATCACCCTGCATCCCTGGGCATCCATCCTGCATCCCTGGGCATCACCCTGCATCCCTGGGCATCCCCCTGCATCCCTGGGCGTCACCCTGCATCCTCTGAGCATCCATCCTGCATCCCTGGGCATCACCCTGCATCCCTGGGCATCCACCCTGCATCCCTGGGCATCACCCTGCATCCCTGGGCATCTCCCTGCATCCCTGGGCATCACCCTGCATCCTCTGAGCATCCACCCTGCATCCCTGGGCATCACCCTGCATCCCTGGGCGTCACCCTGCATCCTCTGAGCATCCATCCTGCATCCCTGGGCATCACCCTGCATCCCTGGGCATCCACCCTGCATCCCTGGGCATCCACCCTGCATCCCTGGGCATCCCCCCTGTATCCCTGGGCATCCCCCTGCATCCTCTGAGCATCCATCCTGCACCCCCTGGGCATCACCCTGCATCCTCTGAGCATCCACCCTGCATCCCTGGGCATCACCCTGCATCCCTGGGCATCTCCCTGCATCCCTGGGCATCCACCCTGCATCCCTGGGCATCCCCCTGCATCCCTGGGCGTCACCCTGCATCCTCTGAGCATCCATCCTGCACCCCCTGGGCATCACCCTGCATCCTCTGAGCATTCACCCTGCATCCCTGGGCATCCATCCTGCATCCCTGGGCATCACCCTACATCCTTGTGCATCCACCCTGCATGCCTGTGCATCCGCTGTGCATCCCACACGTCCCTGGGCATCCATACTGCATCCCTTGGGCATCCCCCTGCATCTGCTCTGCTGCTGCTGTGCATCTCGCACATCTCCTGGGCATCCCCCCCGCATCCCCAGTGCATCCCTGTGCATCCACCCTGCATCTACTCTACATCCTCTGTGCATCCTCCCCGCATCCCCGGGCATCACCCTGCATCCTCTGAGCATCCATCCTGCATCCCCAGTGCATCCCTGTGCATCCCCCTGCATCCTCTGAGCATCCATTCTGCATCCCCAGTGCATCCCTGTGCATCCCCCTGCATCCTCTGAGCATCCCTGGGCATCACCCTGCATCCTCTGTGCATCCCTGTGCATCCCCCCTGCATCCTCTGAGCATCCCTGTGCATCCCTGGGCATCCATCCTGCATCCTCTGAGCATCCCTGGGCATCCCCCCTGCATCCTCTGAGCATCCCTGTGCATTCCTGGGCATCACCCTGCATCCTCTGAGCATCCCTGTGCATCACCCTGCATCCTCTGAGCATCCCTGTGCATCCCCGTGCATCCCCCCTGCATCCTCTGAGCATCCCTGTGCATCCCTGTGCATCCCCCCTGCATCCTCTGAGCATCCCTGTGCATCCCTGGGCATCCATCCTGCATCCTCTGAGCATCCCTGGGCATCCCCCCTGCATCCTCTGAGCATCCCTGTGCATCCCTGGGCATCCATCCTGCATCCTCTGAGCATCCCTGTGCATCACCCTGCATCCTCTGAGCATCCCTGTGCATCCCTGGGCATCCATCCTGCATCCTCTGAGCATCCCTGTGCATCCCTGGGCATCCATCCTGCATCCTCTGAGCATCCCTGTGCATCCCCCTGCATCCTCTGAGCATCCCTGAGCATCCCTGGGCATCCCCCTGCATCCTCTGAGCATCCCTGGGCATCCATCCTGCATCCTCTGAGCATCCCTGTGCATCCCCCCTGCATCCTCTGAGCATCCCTGTGCATCCCTGGGCATCCATCCTGCATCCTCTGAGCATCCCTGTGCATCCCCGTGCATCCCCCCTGCATCCTCTGAGCATCCCTGTGCATCCCTGGGCATCCATCCTCCATCCTCTGAGCATCCCTGTGCATCCCCCCTGCATCCTCTGAGCATCCCTGTGCATCCCTGGGCATCCATCCTGCATCCTCTGAGCATCCTCTGAGCATCCGCTCTCCTTCTGCTGTGCATCTGCCCTGCATCTACCCCACATCCCCTCTCTATCTGCCACATCCCCCCTGCAGCCCCCCCTGCATCTGCTGTGCTTCTGCCACACATCCCCCCTGCATCCCCCCTGCATCCCCCCTGCATCCTCAGAGCATCCCCCCTGCACCTGCCACACATCCCCCCTGCATCTGCTCTGCTTCTGCTGTGTGTCCACCCTGCATCTGCTGAGCATCCATCACGCCTCCACCACCAATCCACCACACACCCGCTGCGCGTCCGCCCTGCATCTGCTGAGCATCCCCCACCACCTATCTATCACAGAATCCCAGAATCCCGGAATGATGTGGGGCTGGCAGGGACCTCTGGAGAGCACCCAGTCCAACCCCCTGCCAGAGCAGGGTCACCCAGAGCACGTCCCACAGGAACGGCTCCAGGGGGGTTGGAATGTCTCCAGAGAAGGAGACTCCACCACCTCTCTGGGCAGCCTCTGCCAGGGCTCTGACACCCTCACAGCAAACAAGGTCCTCCTCATGGTCAGATGGAGCTTCCCATGTCCCAGTTTGTGCCCGTTCCCTCTTGTCCTGTCCCTGGGCACCACTGGAAAAAGATTGGCCCCATCCTCGGGACACCCACCCTTTAGAGAGAAGCCACCCGTCGCCTTTCCCCCTGCAGGGAGGGGACATTTAGAGCCAGAGCAAACACAAGACCTCGGCGATTTACAGACCAGCTCCAGACGCTCTCGGTCCCCCCCCGGTGTGTGACGGTGGCCCGTGCCCGCCCCCCCTGTCCCAACACCGTCCCCGTGCCGCAGCCGCGCGTCCCCTACCTCCCGCTGCAGCACCAGCTCCTTGGTGAAGAGCGTGGCCTCCTCGCTGAAGGGCTCTCCCTCCTGCACCAGCCCCGGCAGGTTCCGCGCTCCCCGGGGACACTCGATGCCTGTGGGAGGAAGAGGAGGATGAGGAGGGTGAGGCGCCTGGGGCAGGGCAGCGGTCACCTGCCTGCCATCGCTGGGGACGGCACCGGAAAGAAGGGGTTTGGGGGAGGAAAGGGGTCACCAGAGACCAGGTGGGATGTGACCAGCTCCTGGGCGGCAGGAGGGTCCCTGCGGTGGCACCTCCCTGGCACCGGGGGCAGGGAGAGGTGGGGACAGCCCTGGGGGCCACCAGGGATGGGGACATGAGGACAAGCAGAGGAAGATCCATCAGGGATGGGGACACAGGGAGGAGAAGGTGAAGAGCCATCAGGGATGGGGACCCGGGATGGACAAAGGAAGAGCCATCGGGGATGGGCACATGGGAACGAGCTCCATGGGGTCAGGCAGGGGCAGAGCCATCAGGGATGGGGACGTTGGGACAAGTAATGGAAGAGCCATAAGGGATGGGGACCTGGGACGGACAAAGGAAGAGCCGTAAGGGATGGGGACGAGCACGGGCAGAGCCATAAGGGATGGGGACACGGGGAGGAGAAGGTGAAGAGCCACCAGGGATGGGGACATGGGGACCAGCAGGAGAACCAGGACCAGACCCCTCACCAGCTTGGTGGCTCTCCTATGGGACATGGGGACAAGCAGAGGAAGAGCCATAAGGGATGGGGATACAGGAACCAGGAGGGAAAGAGCCAGCAGGGATGGGGACATGGGGACAAAAAGGGGCAGAGCCAGCAGGGAGACACAGGGACGGAGAAAGGAAGAGCCAGTAGGGATGGGGACATGGGGACAGGAAGGGGCAGAGCCACCAGAGATAGGAACATGGGTATGGACAGAGGAAGAGCCATCAGGGATGGTGACACGGGGACAAGCAGAGGAAGAGCCGGCAGGGATGGGGACATAGGAAGGAGTTCCATGGGATCAGGCAGGGGAAGAGCCATCAGGGATGGGGACATGGGGAGGAGAAGGTAAAGAGCCAGCAGGGATGGGGACACAGGGACCAGCAGGGGACCCAGTTTCCCCAGTTGCCAACCGGGGTAACACCCCCGGACCCCCCCTTCGGCAAAGCGCTGCCAGGGCCGGCGGTGGCGCAGGTGATTAAACTGGCACGTTCCTGCATTATTAATTTTATTTTACATAATCCCTTATTAATGAAGCGACGGGAATGTCACCCAGCGGCAAAGGGACTGGGGGACGTCACCGACGGCTGCCTAGCACTTTGGGGGTGACACCGGTCACCGGCGGCTGGGGGGGTCACCGGTGGCATGCGGAGTCCCGGCTGTGCCAGGGACCGGCGTGGTTGGCACGGTGGCACTCGCCGGGTGGCCAGAGGGGGGGCACAGCTCGGCGCCCACGGAGGTGACAGGGACAAACTGCTGCCCTGCTCCAGCCGGGGACACCCAGAGTCACCCCGGGAAAGATTGCGGTGACGGTGACACCGCCGGCACGGCACTGGTGGCACCACACGCCACCAAACCCAGGCTCTTGCTTAACCAATTAATTAATGATTTCCAAATCGCCGCTTTCGCCCCTTACCGAGCTGCGCCCCCCCAGCAGTGCCCGACGCAGCGGGGGGAACCCCCCGAGCCCCCCCCCTTCACCGCACGGCGCCGGGGCGGAGGATGAGGAGCAGCCGGTGAATTCCAGGCTCCCCAGGGGGGCAATTTTGCTCCCAATTAAAACGGGGGATTTGCATCACTCGAAATTAAACCCCTGCTCTGGGGGGGGGTGATGGAAGGGGAGGGGGGGGCTATAGGGGAGGGAGCCTGTGGGACCCCCAGCTCCCCCTGAGGCTCTCCCCACTGCATCGCTCCTGGGAGAGGCACGGCCACCCCAGCTGGGACTGGTGGGGTCCCCAGTCCTGTACCAGGGACTAATGGGGGTCTCCAGCCCTTCTGTGGGGTCCCCAGCCCTTCTGTGGGGTCCCCAGCCCTACATCAGGGACTGGTGGGGGTCCCCAGCCCTGCTGTGGGGTCCAGTGGGGTCCCCAGTCCTGCTTCAGGGACTGGTGGGGGTCCCCAGCCCTGCTGTGGGGTCCAGTGGGGTCCCCGGTCCTGCTTCAGGGACCAGTGGGGGTCCCCAGCCCTTCTGTGGGGTCCCCAGCCCTGCACCAGGGACCACTGGGGCTCCCCAGCCCTTCTGTGGGGTTCCAGTGGGGTCCCCAGCCCTACATCAGGGACCACTGGGGGTCCCCCATCCTGCTTCAGGGACCAGTAGGGTCCCCAGCCCTGCTGTGGGGTCCAGTGGGGTCCCCAGACCTGCAGCAGCTGGGGGGGGGGGATGGAGCCAGACTGCAATCCAGGAGGATGCGTCCCTGTCCCCATCTCTGTCCCCATTCCCATCCCTATCACATCCCCATCACTGTCCCTGTCCCCATTCGGGTCCCTGTCCCCATCCCTATCACATCCCCTTTCCTGTCCCTATTCCCATTCCCATCCCATTCCCAAGCTGGTGAGGGGTCTGGAGAACAAGTCACACGAGGAGAGGCTGAGGGAACTGGCCATGTTTAGTTTGGAGAAGAGGAGGCTGAGGGGGGACCTCATTGCCCTCTACAACTCCCTGAAAGGAGGGTGTAGAGAGGTGGGTGTTGGCCTCTTCTCCCAAGGGAATAACGACAGGAGCAGAGGAAATGGTCTGAAGTTGGGGCAGGGGAGGTTTAGATTGGATATCGGGAAGAATGGCTTTCCTGAGAGGGTGGTCGGGCGCTGGAACAGCCTGCCCAGGGAGGTGGTGGAGTCACCATCCCTGGAGGGATTTAAGGAACACGTAGACGTGGCACTTCAGGGCACGTTCTAGTGCCCGAGATGGTTGGGTTGGGTCTGTGTGGGGGTGGGTGTGGGGTGGGGGGGTTTGGTTTGGGTTGGGTTTGGTGTTCTGGGATTTTTTGGGGTTTTTTTTTGTTGTTGTTTTTGGTGGAGTTTTTGTTTCGTTTTGTTTTGTTGGTTTTTGTTGGTTGGACTCGATGATCTCAAAGGTCTCATCCAACCAAAAATATTCTGTGATTCTGTGATCCCTACTGCATCCCCATCCCTGTTCCTGTTCCCATCCCCGTCCCTGTCCCTGTCACATCCCCTTCCCTGTCCCCATTCCCATCCCCATCCCCATTACATCCCCATCCCCGTCCCCATCCCCATCCCCATCACATGCCCATCCCTGTCCTCATCCCTGTCCCCCTCCCCACTCCCATCCCTATCACATCCCCATCCCTGTCCTCATCCCTGTCCCCATTGCCATCCTCATCCCTATCACATCCCCATCCCTGTCCCCATTCCCATGACCATTCCTATCGCATCCCCATCCCTGTCCCTGTCCCCATTCTTGTCCCTGTCCTTGTTACCGTCCCTATCACATCCCCATCCCTGTCTCTATTCCCATTCCCATCCGTATCACATCCCCATCCCTGTCCCCGTCCCCATCCCTATCGCATCCCCATCCCTGTCCCTGTCCCTGTACCTGTCCCTGTCCCTGTCCCTGTCCCCATCCCTATCACATCCCCATCACTGTCCCCATCCCTGTCCCCATTCCACCACCATCCCTATCGCATCCCCATCCCTGTCCCTGTTCCCATTCTTGTCCCTGTCCTTGTCACCGTCCCTATCACATCCCCATCACTGTCCCCATTCCCTTTCCCATCCCTATTGCATCCCCATCCCTGTCCCCATTCCCATCACCATCCCTATCTCATCCCCATCCCTGTCCCTGTCCCCATCCCTGTCCCTGTCCTTGTCACTGTCCCTATCACATCCCCATCCCTGTCCTCATCCCTGTCCCCATTCCCATCCCCATCCCTATCGCATCCCCATCCCTGTCCCTGTCCTCATCCCTGTCCCCATTCCCATCCCCATCCCTATCGCATCCCCATCCCTGTCCCTGTCCTACCCCCATCCCCATTCTCACCCCCACTCCTGTCTCATCCTGTAATCTCATCCCGAGCCTGTAATCTTCGTTAACGAGCTGGAAACCAGCAGCCTGGTAACGAAGCTGGGGGGGGGGTCCCCCCATCAGGGACCACCCCAGGAGCACCCAGACCCTCCCGCGGTGCAGCTGGGGGGGGGGGGGACGACCTGGGGAGAAGAGACCCCCCTCCAGCCCTGGGGGGTGAGCGGGGGGGGGGGGGGACAGGCCTTTAGGGGCAGCCCCCCGTCTCCCTGACCCCCAAAACCATGGGCTGCACCGTGGGGGGGATCCTTGAGCGGGAGGAAGGAGCAGAGAGGTGTCTCCTCCTCCTCCTCCTGGCACCGGGGGGGGGTGTGGGGGGGGGGGTGGGGGGGGCATGGCTCTGGCACGGCATCGATCCGGCACCAGCGCTGCCAATGTCTCCGGCACGGAGCATCCTCTGGGAGGGGAAAAACCAGGAGCCTGAGCTGCCAAGAGCCTGTCTTCCCTTCCTCCTCCTCCTCCTCCTCCTCCTCCTCCTCCTCCTCCTCCTCCTCCCCCGCAGAGCGAGCCGGGGCTGGGGGAAGGGAGCCGTGGCGGCACCGGCGAGGGCTTATGCACCACGACAGCAAGTTTATTTATTTTTTTTTTCCCTTAAGAAAATAATTGGAAGAAAATAGCTGAGGAAGTGTCCCAGCCTTTAAATAAAAACACCCAAAGAGCAAAGCGCAGCGTTTTCACGGCGGGGGCCAAGGGGGAGGGGGGGGGGAGGATCCTGGGGGGCACACACAAATATTCCCAGCCTGGACAGACCGCGTGGCGGGGGCTCGGGATGTCACCTCGGATTCCTCCGACTGCCTCTGACGCCTCCTAAACCCCACACAGCCTGGTTTTGGGGAAAAAAAAAAACAAACGACAAAAAAACCCAACAAGCATAAAACCCTCAAAAGGATGGGACGAGCGTAATGGATTAATCTGCGGGGATGAGGGATGCGGTTTAAAATGCGGCAGCGCGCGGCTGCCACCGCTCTCCCCCGGGGTCTCCGGAGAACTCCCGCTACAAATCACTTCTTGCTGAACGCTTCTGCCTCAGCGGCCGGAGCCGGGGAGGGAGTGAGGCGGCTGCCGGGGCTGCGGAGGATGCCCCCACCCTGGCCCCGTCCCCACCGGGATGGGGGCTGAGGGTTGTGGGCAAGAATCCCGCAGCATCCCAGGGCATCCTGCAGCACCCTAGGGCATCCCACAGCATCCCAGGGCATCCTGCAGCGTCCCAGGGCATCCCTCAGCATCCCAGAGCATCCTGCAGTATCCTAGGGCATCCCACAGCATCCTAGGGCATCCCAGGGCATCCTGCAGCATCCTAGGGCATCCCGCAGCACCCCAGGGCATCCTGCAGCGTCCCAGGGCATCCCGCAGCATCCCAGGGCATCCCGTAGCATCCCAGGGCATCCCGCAGCATCCCAGGACATCCTGCAGCGTCCCAGGGCATCCCGCAGCATCCCAGAGCATCCTGCAGCATCCTAGGGCATCCCACAGCATCTTAGGTCATCCCACAGCATCCCACAGCATCCCAGGGCATCCTGCAGCATCCTAGGGCATCCCGCAGCATCTTAGGACATCCCATAGCATCCCAGAGCATCCTGCAGCATCCTAGGGCATCCCAGGGTATCCCGCAGCATCCTGCAGCATCCTACAGCATCCCAGGGTATCCCACAGCATCCTGCAGCATACCACAGCATCCTGGGGCATCCCATAGAATCCCGCAGCATCCTAGGGTATCCCAGGGCATCCCACAGTATCCCAGGGCATCCTGCAGCATCCCAGGGTATCCTACAGAATCCCAGGGCATCCCGCAGCATCCTGGGGCATCCCACAGCATCCCAGGGTATCCCACAGAATCCCAGGGCATCCCACAGCATCCCTGGGTATCCCGCAGCCTT
This sequence comes from Numenius arquata, assembly GCF_964106895.1. Classification (NCBI taxonomy): domain Eukaryota; kingdom Metazoa; phylum Chordata; class Aves; order Charadriiformes; family Scolopacidae; genus Numenius; species Numenius arquata. The sequence goes on from NC_133577.1 coordinate 131,875,453, forward strand.
CCGGAGTATCCTACAGCATCCCAGGGTATCCCACAGCATCCCTGGGTATCCCACAGCCTTCCGGGCTATCCTACAGCATCCCAGGGTATCCCACAGAATCCCAGGGCATCCCGGGGTATCCCGCAGCATCCCGGAGTATCCTACAGCATCCCGGGGTATCCCACAGCATCCCAAGGCATCCCAGAGCATCCCGGAGCATCCCCCATCTGGGCCCCCCCGCAATCCAGTAGGCCAGGATGCCGGATCCGGCCCCGGAACGCTGCAGCGGGATGTGGCTGATCCCAGATGGGTCGGGGGTAGGGGTGGGGTGTGTGCAGCCTCCCCCCCTCCAAAAAAAACCCTCTCTCCGGTTTCTCCAGGGGAAAAATTCCCTGCTTTCCCATTGACTGCTGGAGGGGGGGCTTTTCCAGCTGGAATTTCTGGGCTCTAAACACCCTTTTTCCCACCTCCCTCCCGGTTGTACCGCGGCCGGGGACGGTTCGCCGGTGCCGGAGACTCCATCTCCCGGGAGGATTTAGGGAGATTTGGGGGGAGAAACGGGTCACCGGAACGAAGCCACCCGGTCACCCAACACCGGGGGACCCCGCGCTGGGACTTGGGGTCACCAGGTGCCACCCCCCCCCCCCCGCCCCCCAGGGCTTTGGAGCCACATCCAGGATGATGGTGCCCCTCCCCAGGGAAGATGAGCCAGGGCTGGAGGGGATGCTGGGGGGGGGGGGGGGGGGGGGCGGTCCGGGGTGTGGGGGCTCCGGGGTGTGGGGGGGGTGACACGTGGCCAGCATCCCAGTCGTGATGGCAACTGGGCTGTGTGGGAGCGCGGTGTATTTTTAACCCTCGTCCCTCCCAAAATAGAGGCTGTTGGGAACAGGGGAACAGACGGCAGCCGGGGGGGGGGGGGGGGGACACGGGAGGTGCTGCCGAACCCTGCCAAGGGGGGGGGGGGGGGGGGGGCGCTGGCCAGGGACCCCCCCCACCCCGGGACACACTGCCCCCCGCGCAGGGGGGCTGCAGCTCACGGTGTCACCCGGGGGTTGGGATGGACGGACTTAGGGACGCGCCAGCCCGGCTTCAGTCTGGGGGAGCTGCTGCCCCGCTGCACCCCGACACTGCGGGGGGGCAGGTTTTGGGGTCACCGGGTCCCAAAACCGTGTGTCTGCAGCACCTGGTGTCACCACGTCTACAGCCCCGGGTGTCACCACACCTCAGCGTTTGGGGTCACCACGTCCTGACACCATATCTGCAGTATTTGGGGTCACCGTGTGTCTGCAGCACCTGGTGTCACCACACCTCAGCGTTTGGGGTCACCACGACCTGAAGCTCTATCTGCAGCACTTGGGGTCACCGTGTCCCGACACTGCATATCTGCAACCTTTGGGGTCACCACACCTCAGTGTTTGGGGTCACCACGACCTGACGCTGTATCTGCAGTATTTGGGGTCACCGTGTGTCTGCAGCCCCTGGTGTCACCACATCTACAGCCCCTGGGGTCACCACACCTCAGCATTTGGGGTCACCACGACCTGACGCTGTATCTGCAGTATTTTGGGTCACCATGTCCCGACACTACACATCTGCAACCTCTGGCGTCACCACATCTGCAGCACTTGGGGTCACCACACCCCAAATGCCACAGCCTTTGGGGTCCCCATGTCCTAACACCGTGTGTCTGAAGCACCTGGTGGCACCACACCTCAGCACTTGGGGTCACCACGTCCTGAAGCTCTATCTGCAGCACTTGGGGACACCATGTCCCAACACTGTGTGTCTGCAGCACTTGGGGGTCACCAAATCCCAGCATTTGGGGTCACCACATCCCAAATGCCACAGCCTTTGGGGTCCCCATGTCCCAACACCATGCCTCTGCATCATCTGGTGTCACCACACCTACAGCATTTGGGGTCACCGCAACCTGATGCTGTACCTGCAGTATCTGGGGTCCCCGTGTCCCAACACCATGTGTCTGGAGCACCTGGTGTCACCACGTCTACAGCATTTGGAGTCACCATGACCTGATGCTGCACCTGCAGCACTTGGGGACACCATGTCCCAACAAGGTGCATCTGCAGCACCTGGTGTGACCACACCTCAGCATTTGGGGTCACCACGTCCTGACACTGCACATCTGCAACCTTTTGGGGTCACCACATCCCAAATGCCACAGCCTTTGGGGTCCCCATGTCCCAACACCGTGTGTCTGAAGCACCTGGTGGCACCACATCCCAAATGCCACAGCCTTTGGGGTCCCCATGTCCCAACACCGTGTGTCTGAAGCACCTGGTGTCACCACACCTCAGCACTTGGGGTCACCACAACCTGAAGCTCTATCTGCAGCACTTGGGGACACCATGTCCCAACCCTGCACATCTGCAACCTTTGGGGTCCCCACGTCCTGAAGCTCTATCTGCAGCACTTGGGGTCCCCATGTCCCAACACCATGTGTCTGAAGCACCTGGTGTCACCACACCTCAGCGCTTGGGGTCACCATGTCCTGAAGCTCTATCTGCAGCACTTGGGGACACCATGTCCCAACCCTGCACATCTGCAACCTTTGGGGTCACCACATCCTGAAGCTCTATCTGCAGCACTTGGGGACACCATGTCCCAACCCTGCACATCTGCAACCTTTGGGGTCACCACATCTGCCGCACTTGGCGTCACCACATCCCAAATGCCACAGCCTTTGGGGTCCCCATGTCCCAACACCAGGTCTCTGCAGCACCTGGTGTCACCACACCTACAGCATTTGGGGTCCCCACACCCCAACCCTAAGGCTCCTGCCCCCGCCCCCCGCCGGGGATTCTCTGCCCCATGGCCAAGCCGCAGCGCCCAGAGACCCAAGCTGCCCCCCACATCCCTGGGCCGTGTCCCCCCCCCCCCCCCCCCAGGTAGGTGGGGGCTCCCCCCTGGCTCCCCTGATGGCGGCACCCCGTTTTCCCCTCCAGCGGGACAAGCTGTGACACTGTCCCCGGGGTCCCAGAGGCGTCGCTGCCGGCGCAGCACTCTCTCTGCCACGAGCTGTACCCCCCCATGGCACCCCCCCCATGGCACCCCCCCCCGTCTCCAGCAGCAGCCAGGGTGGAAAAACGAGGCAAAACCAATAAACCCCCCCCATTAAAAATACATCAGTTGCCAAAAGCATCACAGGCTGGAAAGGGGCGTGGGAGGTCGCCCGTCCATCGCTGGGGGGGCTGTGGCGTGGCGGGGGGGGGCACGGACTGACGCAGGCACAACTTTGTCGGGGGGGGGCCACAACTCAGCCAGAAACCTCATTTTCCCCTCTTTTCCCCCCCCCTCCCAAAAAAACCCAGACAAGACCCCCCGAGTTGGCGCCCTGGGGGCTTGCACGGATTCATGGGGGGGCTGGTGGCCACCGGGGCCGGTTGCCGAGATGGGGGGGGGGCGTGTCACGGCATCTCGACCCCCGTCGAGATGCCGTGACACGCCCCCCCCCCCATCTCGGCAACCGGCCCCGGTGGCCACCAGCCCCCCTCAATGAGTCCCCAGTCCCCCCAGCTGGGGGCTGCCGAGTCTCGCTGGGGGGGGGGGGGTGTGTGTGTGGGGCCGGGGGGGGGGGAAGCAGAACCCGGGATTAAATCAGCGTCTCTATTTGCACATATTTATAGCACTCAAACGTCTATATATTTTCTCTGGGAAGACGGGGCTGAGGCTCCCGGGGGAGCATCCCCCAAAGTCCCATTTTACAAGGGACCCGTCATCTCCTTCCTCGCGCTCATTTGCATCTGACATATATATATATATAAAAAATAATGAAAAAAAATATATATATAAATGGAAGGCATTGATAAAATCCAGACGTTTATCCTATTTCTGGCTCTGAGCGACGGGTGGAGAGGGCGGAGGAGGGGATGGGGGGGCACCGGCCGAGGACCGGAGCACAAATCCCAGCTGGAAACCACCCCCAACCCCCCCAAAAAAACCCCCAAACAAACGAGGAAATAAATTAAAATAGCGTGTGTGAGATCAGAGGGTAAAACCTCCCCCACCCCTGAAGCCCACGCAGCGCAGGGCCCCCCCGTCTGGTAGCCACCCACCCCCCCCCCAAAACCCAGGGAGGGTGTGAGGATGCATTGGGGGGGGGGATGAAACGTGCGATGAGGAGATGCTGGGGGGGGGGGGGAAGAAGGTGCCTTCTCCCCCCCCCCACCAAGGGCTTTCCCCAAACTGACACCCCCAAACTGGGACACACACCCCCCCAGGACCCCCAGCTCCATCAGACGCCAGCACCAGCGCTTGCAGTGGGTGCCCCAGGGTGGGCACTGAGATGGGGGGGGGGGTGAGGGGGGGGGGGGGGAGCCCTCACCTCCCCCCCTACCCCCCAGGATGTGGGTGCTGTATCGGAGCTGAGGCTGGATGGGGAGTGGCGGGGGGAGCCAAGAGGTCACCCCAAAATCCCGCTGCTGGGAGCAAGCGGAGGCGGGGAGGAGGGCTGGGGGGGTTTGGGGGGGTGCTCCATGGAGGGGGGGTGGCTGTGGGGTGCCACCCAGCAGGACCCCCATGGTGCAGGGAAACAGAGCAGGGACCCCACAGAGCAGAGCCCCCCCCACAGAGCAGGGTCCCCCCATGGACCAGGGACCCCCACAGAGCAGAGACCCCCCCCCAGAGCAGGGTCCCCCCATGGACCAGGGACCCCCACAGAGCAGAGACCCCCCCACAGAGCAGGGTCCCCCCATGGACCAGGGACCCCCACAAAGCAGAGACCCCCCTGGAGCAGGACACCAGAGCAGGGACCCCCACGGAGCAGAGCCCCCCCCCAGAGCAGGACCATGGACCAGGGACCCCCATGGAGCCCCAGGGATCCCCCCCCCTTTTCTCCTCTCACCCCCATTTCACCCTCCCGGTGGCAGCGACCCCCCCCCCTCCAATAACTAGGGGCTGGGGAGTCCCGGAGCACCCCCCCCAGCCACTAGACCTCTCATTAGCTGTTCCACTGAATAATTAATCAGGGCTGCGCGGGGCTCATTAGAGGCAGAGCTGCCTCAATAACCAAGTTTGCCTTACTCAGCGCCCCCCCGTCTGTCCCCCTGTCCCCCCCCCCGTCCCGTTCCCCAGCAGCTCCCCCAGGGTGCTGGGCACAGCACGACGGTGACACACACCCCCCCCCAGCTTTCCACAGAGCCGGGGATGCGGGTGGGATTCCGAACCCCCCCCTCCACAGCCTGCCCTGCCTGCCCTGAGCCCTGCCTGCCCTGAGCCTTGCCTGCACTGCCCTGCCTGCCCTGAGCCCTGCCTGCCCTGAGCCCTGCCTGCCCTGCCCTGCCTGCCCTGCCCTGCCTGCCCTGAGCCCTGCCTGCACTGCCCTGCCTGCACTGAGCCCTGCCTGCCCTGAGCCCTGCCTGCCCTGCCCTGCCCTGCCTGCCCTGAGCCCTGCCTGCACTGCACTGCCTGCACTGAGCCCTGCCTGCCCTGCCCTGCCTGCCCTGAGCCCTGCCTGCCCTGAGCCCTGCCTGCCCTGCCCTGCCTGCCCTGAGCCCTGCCTGCACTGCACTGCCTGCCCTGCCCTGCCTGCCCTGAGCCCTGCCTGCCCTGAGCCCTGCCTGCACTGCCCTGCCTGCACTGAGCCCTGCCTGCACTGCCCTGAGCCCTGCCTGCCCTGAGCCCTGCCTGCACTGCCCTGCCTGCACTGAGCCCTGCCTGTACCCTGTCCTGCCTGCCCTGCCCTGAGCCCTGCCTGCACTGCCCTGCCTGCACCCTGCCCTGAGCCCTGCCTGCAGTGCCCTGCCTGCACCCTGCCCTGCCTGCCCTGCCCTGCCTGCTCTGTATGCCCTGCCTGAACTGCCCTGCCTGCACTGAGCCCTGCCTGCACTGCCCTGCCTGCACTGCCCTGCCTGCAACGAGCCCTCCCTGCCTGCACAGCCCTGCCTGCACTGCCCTGCCTGCACTGAGCCCTGCCTGCCCTGCCCTGAGCCCTGCCTGCACTGCCCTGCCTGCCCTGAGCCCTGCCTGCCCCCTGCCCTGCCTGCCCTGAGCCCTGCCTGCACTGCCCTGCCTGCACCCTGCCCTGCCTGCACTGAGCCCTGCCTGCACCCTGCCTGCCCTGTATGCCCTGAGCCCTGCCTGCCCTGCCCTGCCTGCCCTGCCCTGCCTGCACTGAGCCCTGCCTGCACTGCCCTGCCTTCCCTGTCCTGCCTGCCCTGTATGCCCTGCCTGCCCTGCCTGCCCTGCGCTGCCCGCACTGCCCTCCTGGGCTCAGGGACACCCCAAAACCTCCATCCCCATCGAGCGCCCGACCCGGGGCGGGGGGGGACCTGAGGACCCGCAGGACGCCGGGGTCTTGCTTTAGGATTTGCCACTGGCTGGAGCAACCTGGGGGGAATGGCCCCCCCCAGACCAGGCCGGGGAGGGGTCGGGGCCGATGCACCGAGTTCACCGGCCTCAGCCGCTGGGACGCTGGGGGGGACCCCACCGGAGCCCAGGAATTCCCCCCCCAGCAGATGTGCGTGGTCGGCAGGGGGGGGGATGACAGAAGGGGCGCCTCATCTTCCACGCTAATTGGTACGTTACCTGCCTCTTTAGCCGGTAATTAATGTGTAGGGCTTGATTAGAGAGCCCCAGCTGGGGCCGGTCTCCCCGGAGGACAGCGGAGGGGGGGCAGCAGGAGCTGGGTGTTCCCCTGGCGCCGCGGGGACTGGGCAGGAATCGGGGCAATTTGCCCCAAAACCCAAGAAGTGTCCCCAGCAGCACCGTTAAGCCCAGCTCAGCACATGACGGGTCCGGGACGGGCAACGCAGGATGGTCCTGGGCAACCAGGATGGTCCTGGGCAACTCAGGATGCTCCTGGGCAACGCAGGATGGTCCTGGGCAACCAGGACGGTTCTGGGCAACTCAGGCTGGTCCTGGGCAACTCAGGATGCTCCTGGGCAACCAGGATGGTTCTGGGCAATGCAGGATGGTTCTGGGTAACTCAGGATGGTCCTGGGCAACCAGGATGGTCCTGGGCAACTCAGGATGATCATGGGGAACGCAGGATGGTCCTGGGCAACCAGGATGCTCCTGGGCAACGCAGGATGATCATGGGCAACCAGGATGGTCCTGGGCAACTCAGGATGTTCCTGGGCAACCAGGATGCTCCTGGGCAACTCAGGATGATCATGGGCAACCAGGATGGTCCTGGGCAACTCAGGATGCTCCTGGGCAATGCAGGATGGTCCTGGGCAACCAGGATGCTCCTGGGCAACTCAGGATGCTCCTGGGCAATGCAGGATGCTCCCGGGCAACGCAGGATGGTCCTGGGCAACCAGGACGGTTCTGGGCAACTCAGACTAGTCCTGGGCAACTCAGGATGATCCTCTGTGGAGGTGGCCAGGGCGGGGGGGACTCAGCCCATCGGTCCCCAAACCGCTCTGGGGACCGCCAAAGGTTGGGGGGACCCCCGAGGGAGGGGTGGGGGGGGTGGGGAGGGGGGTTCTTTCCCACTTTGGGAACTTTTTGGGAACAGAATCAGCCCCCGGGGGAGCGGGCGCCAGCCAGTCGGTCTCCACAGCAACAGGGATTAAATATAACTCGCTGCCAGCGCGTTGTCCCCCCCCCAGCCCTGGAGCCATCCATCCATTTCCAGGCCCCCCCCAGCTCCCTTCTCACCCCCCCCCCCCCGCCCCTTTCATTTCAAAATGACCCGAAAGTCCAAGCCGGAGCCCCCCCAGGTGGATTTAACCGCCAGGGAGGGGTCGGTGGGAGCCCCGTTATCCTGCCATGGGGGGGGATCCCGTGGTCCCCCTGTTATCCCACCATGGGGAGGGATGCTGAGGTCCCCCATTATCCTGCTGTGGGGAGGATCCCCTGATCCCCCCACTATCCCACCATGGGGAGGATCCAGTGGTCCCCCGTTATCCCACCATGGGGATAATCCCGTGGTCCCCCGTTATCCCGCCGTGGGGAGGATCCCGTGGTCCCCCGTTATCCCACCGTGGGGAGCATCCCATGGTCCCCTCATTATCCCGCCATGGGGAGGGAACCCGTGGTCCCCCATTATCCCGCCGTGGGGAGGGAACCCGTGGTCCCCCCGTTATCCCACCGTGGGGAGGATCCTGGGGTCCCGCCGGTGAGGATGAGGATGGGGTACAGTGGCCACCAGCCACTGGTGGAATGGCCACTCAACCCCCCCCGCCCCGGGACCTTGAATCCCACCCAAAATGGGGGAGAGCAGCGGGACGCGGGGACGGTGCCGGCTCCTGGCTCCTCCTCCTCCTCCTCGGATCCCGGTAGGATTCTCCCGTCTAAATCACGGCCGCAGCCTTTTAAAAAGCAGCAATATTTAAATCCATCTCAATTCCTCCTCCCGAGCATGTGGGAGTTTTATCGCTTCTTTAAAATTTTAATGTCTCGGTGGCAGGCGAGAGGGAGTCTCGTTTCCCCGTCGTTTGCAGCTGACTTTAAGAACGGTTAATTATAAATAAGCCTCGGTGACTATTTATACGCACAGGCACGCGGAGAAGGACAGGTTTAGGACACGCTTCCCACACGGCAGGAGCGGGGCTTGGGAATGCTCCTGCTCCAGCCGGCCACAGGGATGGGTGGTCCCCGGGTGACAGCATCGCTCTGGGGGGGCTCGGTCACTCTGGGTGACGGTGGGGGTCACTGGTGGGACTGGGAGTCCCTGGATGTGTCCTACAGGCATCACTCTGGGGGTTCAGTCACTCAGGGTGATGGTGGGGGTCACTGGTGGGACTGGGGATCCCTGGCTGTGTCCTACAGACCGGGCAAGAGCATCGCTCTGGGGGGGTTGGGTTACTCTGGGTGATGGTGGGGGTCACTGGTGGGACTGGAGGTCCCTGGCCACGTCCTTTAGTGCTCAGGGGACAGACAGGGACCTTTACCCGAGCAGGTGAAGAGGGGGGGACCATGGTATCACTCCTGGTCACCCCGGTTTGAGCTGCATCACCCAGGGCACCACCAGTGGAGAGAAAGAATCATTGTCCCACTCCACCCGGCGCTGGTCGGGCCACACCTGGAACACGGGGCTCAGTTTTGGTCCTGGCTACACAAGGAAGCTATGGATGGGCTATAGAGGGGCCACCAAGGGCCACCAAGATGATCTGAGGATGGGAAAGGTGCCACATGGGGAAAGGCAGAGGGAACTGGGTTTGTTCCACCAAGGGCCACCGAGATGTCCCAAGGATGGGGAAGGTGCCATGTGGGGAAAGGCTGAGGGAACAGGGTTTGTTCAGGCGGGAGAAAAGAAGGCTCAGGGGAGACCCCACCACCACCTTCCAGTATTTAAAGGGTGCCTACAACGATGAAGACTCCCCTTTTCACAAGGAATCCCACGGAAAAGACGAGGGGTGATGGGGACAAGTTACTCCTGGGGACACAAGAGGAACATTTGTCACACTGAGAACTATGAGATGTTGGAATAATCTCCCCAGGGAAGCGGTAGAGTCCCCAACACTGGACACTTTCAAGGCTCATCTGGCCAAGGAGCTGGGCCACCTTGTCTAGAGCGTGCTTTAGCTCAGAAAGGTTGGACCAGATGATCCTTAAGGTCCCTCCCAACCTGGGATTCCGCGATTCCATGACTCCACAGTCCTTCCCGCTCCCCAAAGCCCTCGGCGCTCCCCAGCCCGGGTGCTGGTGGCCTTGGGGACCGGCGATGCTGTTCCCAGCTCCGGGAATCAAAGGGGAGAACGAAACCTCCCTCCTGGCCCCCAAAACCCCCCCCCAGGATAAATATTCCTTCGGTGGGAGGGGCAAGAGGCGCCGCTGACGGAACCCTGGGTGTTTTTATCCCCGTCTAAGATCTATTTATACGCTTATTGAATTTTTCATAACCGAGTTGTGAGCGATCGGCGCTCAGGGTCATCCTTTCCGCGCGGTTATCGCCATGGAAACGGGAGCCAGCCAACAAAGCCCCCCCCCCACACACACCCCCCCACCCCAATATCCTCTGCCACCGAGGGATCCGAGGGGGGCTTCCCCCATGCCGGGTGACACCCTGCCACCCCTTTACCTGTCCCCCCTGGCTGAAGGTGGCACCTTCAGACCACGCTCCTGCCGCGTTCCCCCCAACCTGGGCTGAAATACGGGACTGGTTTGGGGGGGGGGGGGGGGATTTGCCAGTTTTTGTAGGACCTGCTGAAACCACCGCTGGGTGCATGTGGGGGGAGCCCCCCAGATGATGCACCCCAAGTGTCCACTGGCACCTCCGTCTCAGCCCAGTGCTCGTGCTTGTCCCCGTCCCCACACATCCCCAGGGGGTCCCGCCGCCTCCTCCCCCAGCTACACGATGCTCCTGGGGTTGGCCCCCCCCCCCATCGCTGCCCCTCGGAGCCCCCCCATGGCAAGGGCCACGGAGGGAAGAGGGGGCGAGCAGCCGTGTCGCAGGGCACCCAAAAGTGCAGGTGGCAACCAAAAGTGCAGGAAGCACCCAGTCAGTTCCCCCCCGCCACACACTGGGGGGGACAGGACACCCAGCAACCCCCCTGGGGGGGAGGGGGTGTCCAGGCAGGAGCAGCCCCCGAACCCTCTGTTCATCTCCAATTAGTGCTCCCCAGCTCAATTAACGCCCCACCTCAAATCAAGCCATCGGCGGCACCAGCATTAAATTCCCCCGCAGCCCTAGGGAGGGGTAAGGAAGACCGTTCACCTAAGGGGGGGTGAGGACCCCCCCCAGTCAAGCCGGGGGCTCACCTGCCAGCAGGAAGGTGATGAGGCAGGTTTCCTTTGGCATGAAGAGCTTCAGCCGGGAGCCGCTGAAGACATATTCCACCACGGCCTCGGAGCGGCCGGCGCGCTGCAGGAAGGGCAGGAACTGCTTCGCCTTTTGGGTGTCCTGGGGGGGGGGGAAGAAAAATGAGGGGGTCAGGGTGGGGGTGCAGTGTGCTGGGGACAGCGATTGCCCTACTTGAGGTGTGGGGACCCACCGGCACCCCGATGTCCCTCAGGGACAGTGGCTGCTCCTTGCCACTGCCTCGGTGCCCAGATCGGCCTTGCCTGTCCCCATCCTGGCTGGACAGGGATGCAGGACGCGGGCAGGGAGGCGGGCAGGGATGCAGGTATTGGCATGGATGCAGGACGCAGGCAGGGATGGGCAGGGATGCAGGATACGGGCAGGGATACAGGATGAAGGCAGGGACGTGGGATATGGGCAGGGATGCAGGATACGGGCAGGGATGCAGGATACGGGCAGGGACACAGGATGAAGGCAGGGACATGGGATACGGACAGGGTTACAGGATACAGGCAGAGATGCAGGATACGGGCAGGAATGAGGGATGCGGGTAAGGATGCAGGATGCAGGCAGGGATGGGCAGGGATGCAGGATACAGGCAGGGATACAGGATGAAGGCAGGGACGCGGGATATGAGCAGGGATGAGGGATGCAAGCAGGAATACAGGATGAAGGCAGGGACACAGGATATGGACAGGGTTGCAGGATACAGGCAGAGATGCAGGATACAGGCAGGAATGAGGGATGCGGGTAGGGATGCAGGATGCGGGCAGGGAGGCAGGGTGCAGGCAGGGATGCGGGATATGAGCAGGGATGCGGGATGCAAGCAGGGATACAGGATGAAAGCAGGGATGCAGGATACGGGCAGGGATGCAGGATACGGGCAGGGATGAGGGATGCAGGCAGGGATGAGGGATGCAGGCAGGGATGCAGGATACGGGCCGGAATGAGGGATGCAGGCAGGGATGCAGGATCCAGGCAGGGATGCGGGATGCGGGCAGGGATGCGGGATGCGGGCAGGGATGTGGGATGCAGGCAGGGAGGGAGGGAAGGGGCAAACAGAGGCAGCTGAAGGTCTCAGGAGCCGTGGTTGGGAGCCAGGAGGGGAAGGGGATGACGCTGGCTTGCCCACGTGTGTGACCCGAAGCCACCAGCTGTGTGGAGCCACCATGGTGGCCCCAGGAGCCACCCCAGGCATCAGTAGCCGCCGAGTGCCAGAGCTGCCACCCCCCAGCTTTGGCACGGGAAAGGACACCGTCACTTGCCACGCCGGTGGCTTCAGCATCCTTCCCCCAGCAGCACCGTTGTGCCGACATCCCGGCACCCACAGGGCACCAACCACAAAGGGGGTCCCCTGCAAACCCTGGCACCACCCCCCAGCACCCCGGCTGGGGCACAAAAAGTGCCCCCCTCACCCCAAAATCTGGCTGGGGAGGGTTTTTTCCCAGTGCAGTCAAGAAGTCAATACAACACGTGTAAGTGCGACCTCCACGCAAAGGAAAACCTCATTACCCGGCGTTAACCACTGAGGTCGAACGTATGCAAATGTAGAGTGGGAGCCGCTAATGAAGGCTACTAATTAGCGGTAATCACTACACAGCCAGGGTGTGATTAGCTTAAGGAAGAAAGGGCTGCAAGAAGGAAGCCCGCCCTGGGGTGAGCTCCCCCCAGTTCCGGCCCAAAAGGGGGTGATGGGGGAACCCCCCCCCACAACTCCCCGAGCAGGTGGTGGAGGTGGTGAGGAAGAGCGCGGTGGCGAGGAAGAGCTCGGTGCCGAAGATGAGTCTCAGTGGCCAAAGCGCTCCTGGGTGGGGGTGATGCCACCTCCACCACGCTGGTGGCATCTGGGGTCTCCTGCTCATCATGGGGGACGGGAAAAGCTGGATGTGATGCTGGGACCGGGGGCTTGACCCCTTGGTCCCTTCCCAAGGGCTCCCCAGGCACCACCAGAGCTGGCCCTGAGCCCACCGAGGGTGTTTGGTGGCCACCCTGGGGTGCATCCCACCCCTGCCACCATGGGGCTTGTCCCTGTCCTCACACAGATGTCGTGGGTCCATCTCACACAACACCCTTCCCTCTAAACTGGATGGATTTGGGGGGTGGACGAGGAACTGGTTGGGTGGTGGCATCCAGACGGGGGTGGTCAATGGCTCAGTGGCCAGATGGAGATGGGTGACAAGTAGTGTCCCTCAGGGGGTCCCCACTGGGACCAGCACCGTTCGATATCTCCATCAGTGACATGGACAGTGGGACCGAGGGCACCCTCAGTGAGTTTGTGGATGCCACCAAGCTGTGGTGACACGCTGGAGGGACGGGATGCCACCCAGAGGGACCCGGGCAAGCTGGAGAAGTGGGTCCGTGTGAACCTCATGAGGGACCCAGCCGGTGCCTTGGGGACAGACGGGCACTGCAGTTCGGAGGGGACGGAGACGAGGAGCTCCTGGACCTGCTGGTGACAGCCAAGTCCCACCAGCCTGGGATGGGCAAACAGCCCCCCAACCCGCACCGATCCCGCTGATGGAGCTGGCCCAGAAGCCTCCGGAGGGACCCGGGGCACCGGGAGCGGGTCCCGGGGTCAGGATGTTCCCATCCCGGTGTATCCCATCAAGGGGACACCATCGGATGTGCCCTCATGGGGACACGGTGACAGAGGCTCTCGGATCTGCCAGACACATGGGAGCACGTGCCGGTGGCTGGGCGGATAAATTCAGATGGGGAAGAGAAGTGGGGGGGGGGGGGGGTGTCTTCACCCTGCTGGGGTCTCCCCCTTCCCCATCCTGAGCCTTAAATCCCACCTTCAGCGCCGGCAGGATTCGTCCCCGGCCACCGAGTGCCAGTCCTGTCACCGCCCCTGGGGAGACAGGGACGCTTCCGGGGCACGATCCACCTCAGGGGGTGCAAACGCCCCCCCCCCCCCGGTACCCCCATCCCAACGCCTTTTCGGGGGGTCCCTAATCCCACGTCGGGATCTGCCTGCACCTCCCGCCCAGGTGCCATCCCCCTCCTTACTATTATTTTAACACCCCCCCAGCGTTAAATTAGCCGGGGATTGAAGGAAAAATGATGCATAAACACAGCCGGGGGGGGAAAAGAAATATATAAAAAAAAATCTCATCCCAACTCCATTTTTCTGTGAAGCTCTGCCAATTATGCAAAATTATTCAAGGACTTTGCACAAGGACAGGAGCTTTTCCGGCGAATGGGAGAAGGGAGAGAGCACGGATTTGTGGTGCTGCTGCACCCCCCTCTTGGCTTTTGCTCTTAATTTTTGGGGGGGTGTGGATTTTTCCTGCCTGCGGCATCATTGTGGGTCCATGAGATGGGAGGATGCCTGCCTTGGCGATGGGAATGCCTGGCTGCAGGCAGGGCGAGGATGAGGATGGGGTGCTGGAGAGGAGTGGGATGCTCCCGGGAGGAGGAGGATGGGACTAGGGAGGAGCAGGATGCTCCCAGGAGGAGGATGAGGATGGGACTAGGGAGGGCTCAGGGTGCAGGAGAGGACTGGGAAGCTCCTGGGGGGAGGATGAGGATGGGATTGGGGAGGAGCGGGATGCTCCTGGGAGGAGGATGAGGATGGAACTGGGGAGGAGCAGGATGCTCCCGGGAGGATGAGGATGGGACTGGGGAAGGCTTGGGATGCTCCTGGGAGGAGGATGAGGATGGGACTGGGGAAGGCTCGGGGTGCAGGAGAGGAGTGGGATGCTCCTGGGAGGATGAGGACGGGACTGGGGAGGAGCGGGATGCTCCTGGGAGGAGGATGAGGATGGAACTGGGGAGGAGCAGGATGCTCCCGGGAGGATGAGGATGGGACTGGGGAAGGCTTGGGATGCTCCTGGGAGGAGGATGAGGATGGGACTGGGGAAGGCTCGGGGTGCAGGAGAGGAGTGGGATGCTCCTGGGAGGATGAGGATGGGATGGGGGAGGAGGGGGATGCTCCCAGGAGGATGAGGATGGAACTGGGGAGGAGCAGGATGCTCCCGGGAGGATGAGGATGGGGCTGGGGAAGGCTCGGGGTGCAGGAGAGGAGTGGGATGCTCCTGGGAGGATGAGGACGGGACTGGGGAGGAGCGGGATGCTCCTGGGAGGAGGATGAGGATGGAACTGGGGAGGAGCAGGATGCTCCCGGGAGGATGAGGATGGGACTGGGGAAGGCTTGGGATGCTCCTGGGAGGAGGATGAGGATGGGACTGGGGAAGGCTCGGGGTGCAGGAGAGGAGTGGGATGCTCCTGGGAGGATGAGGATGGGATGGGGGAGGAGGGGGATGCTCCCAGGAGGATGAGGATGGAACTGGGGAAGGCTCAGGGTGCTGGAGAGGAGCAGGATGCTCCTGGGATGCCAGGGCAGCAGCCATCGGATGGCCCAAACCAAAGGGAAGGGACATTTCCCCCCAGGAGCCGGGACGGGAGGACGGGAGGCTGGGTCGGAGCCAGGAAAACCAGGCTGAATCCTGTGTTTTGAGCTAATCCCCTGATTTTTGCATCCCGGTCACCAAGCCAACCGGGATGCTCGGGAATGGGGAGGCAGGGTAAGAGGACAGGGGTGGGGACAGAGAGGATGACCCAGGGACAAGGACGCAGTGATGGTGCCGTGCCCATGGACAGCACGGCTGGGAATCCATGGGCAGGGGATGCGCCAAAGCCACCCCATGGGATGCACCGGTCAGGGTCAAGGTGGCACCAAGGGTCCTGTGCCCACCCTGTCACCGCAACCAGAAAGGCCAAACAGCCCCAAACCCTGTGTTTGTCCCGACACCGTTTCCCCCCGGAGACATCACGGGAAGGGGAGATGCTGTGCCGGGAAAAACCCCAGGAGCATCGGGTGTGGAAGAGCCTGGGGACAGGGATGTCTCCAGCCCAGGGGACGCAGAGCAACGCCACACGAGCCACTCCATCGTGGCCACCGTGCCAGCACCGGTGCCCCTTTGCCCTCTCATCCCGGCACAGGCTCCGGTTTGGTGCCGGGGAGCCGGGAGCGATGGCCAGGAGCGGGGAGCGGAGGGATGCTCACCCTCCCACCTCCCCAAACCACCCCCCCCCGGGACCCCGGGCACGGGTGGTGGCCGAGCCCGGTGCGTGTCCCGGTGTCAGGAGGAGGGTCCCGATGCTAATTCCCACGGGTTTGGGGCAGGGACGTCCCCGTGTCCCACCGCCGCCGCTTTGGCTCACTTTTTGAGGGCAATGGCACCAGCACGTGGTTTTTTAGAAGCCAAAAAGGCATCCGAGCCCCAGGGAGCCCCGGGGGGTGTCCCCAGGAGTGGGTGCCGGCACGGGGGAGCACCCTTCCCCGTGTCCCGTCCTGGTGGGGACCCCACCATCTCCATCTCATGACCAGAGGACACCACTGCAGACCCCAGCAGTTAAACGCGGGGCAGGAGGCTTGTGCGGGGAGGAACTGGGGTGCCCAGGACAAGGCAGGAATTGGGGTGCCCAGGGACAGAGCTCCGTCCCCCCGAGGACACGACACGGAGGACCTTCTCCAGAGCCAGGCCACCAAACCCAGGATGGAGGCACGGACACAGCCCCTCTCTGCTGGTCACGGGAGCCCTGCGTGGTGGAACCCCACGGCACCTCGGGGACCCCCTCGTCACCGATGCTCAGGGTGATGCCAGCATGTGCCCCCCCGGAGAAAAGAAACCCCATTTGACCCTTTTGGGGTGCACCAGGGGTGACAAAGAGCTTCTGTGGTGGCATGTGAGGGGGGCCACCAACCCTGGTGGTATCCTGGCTCCTCCGGCAGAGCAGGATTCCTGGCACATCCCGCAGCTGGAGGGGGGGGGGGGGGCCGTGCCGCAGCGTCGGCATCTCTCCTGCTCCCGCTCCACGTGCCCCATCCCGGCAAAACAACTTCCCAGGTGTCACCGCAGGGTCCTTACCCCGGAGATGTCGGCCACCCGGTGAATCGGCACCTCCTTCTTGCTGTGCAGCCCTTTGCCGTTCTTGATGGCCCTGCCGAAAGAGAAGTGGCACCACTGTCACCCCCGGCGGCTGGGAGGACCGGCGATGCCCCCCCCTCCGTTGCCCCCCCACCCCGGGGAGAGAGCGGGCCGGCTCGTTAGCCCGCTTAATCCTAATTACCGGCTCACCTGAGCTCGGCACATACCTGATCCCAGGGACCAAAGGCGTCCCCCCATCCCGTCCCCCCCCCCCCGGCTACCAAATTAAATGGCTTTGCCCCCCGCAAAGGGGAGGGATGGACGGGAAGGCGAGTGCCCGGCAAGACCTAAAATTAATGCCCGTTTCTCTCAGCCCCTTCATCCCCCGAAACATTTCCGGTGCAAAACCCGCGGCGAAGGCTCCAATTCTAACGGCAATAAGGCCCCTGCCAGGTTCAAATAAAACCGAGGAGCCCGCAGGAAGCAACAGCGGCTGAAAAACCGGCCCGAGACCTGATGCCGGACCCGGCGCTGGGATACCGGACCCAGTACTGGGATGCTGGACCCGGCGCTGGGATGCTGGACCCGGTGCTGGGATGCCAGACCCAGTGCTGGGCTGACGGACCCAGTGTTGGGATGCTGGATCCGGTACTGGGATGCTGGACCTGGTGCTAGGATGCCAGACCCAGTGTTGGGATGCCAGACCCGGCGCTGGGATACTGGACCCAGTACTGGGATGCTGGACCCGGCGCTGGGATGCTGGACCCGGCACTGGATGCTGGACCCGGCACTGGGATGCTGGACCCGGTGCTGGGATGCCAGACCCAGTGCTGGGCTGACGGACCCAGTGTTGGGATGCTGGATCCAGTACTGGGACGCTGGACCCAGTAGTGGGACACCGGACCCAGCACTGGGATGCCAGAAACAGTGTTGAGATGCTGGATCCAGTACTGGAATGCTGGACCCAGTGCTAGGATGCTGGACCCGGCACTGGGATGCTGGACCCGGTGCTGGGATGCCAGACCCAGTGCTGGGCTGACGGACCCAGTGTTGGGATGCTGGATCCAGTACTGGGACGCTGGACCCAGTAGTGGGACACCGGACCCAGCACTGGGATGCCAGACCCAGTGCTGGGCTGACGGACCCAGTGTTGGGATGCTGGATCCAGTACTGGGACGCTGGACCCAGTAGTGGGACACCGGACCCAGCACTGGGATGCCAGACCCAGCACTGGGATGCCAGAAACAGTGTTGAGATGCTGGATCCAGTACTGGAATGCTGGACCCAGTGCTAGGATGCTGGACCCAGTGTTGGGATGCCGGACCCGGTGCTGGGATGCCAGACCCAGTGCTGGGCTGACAGACCCAGTGCTGGGATGCTGGATCCAGTACTGGGACATTGAACCCAGTAGTGGGACACCGGACCCAGCACTGGGACACCAGAACCAGTGTTGGGATGCTGGATCCGGCACTGGGATGCTGGACCCGGTGCCGGGATGCCAGACCCAGTGCTGGGCTGACAGACCCAGTGCTGGGATGCTGGATCCAGTACTGGGACATTGAACCCAGTAGTGGGACACTGGACCCAGCACTGGGATGCCAGAACCAGTGTTGGGATGCTGGATCCGGCACTGGGATGCTGGACCCGGTGCCGGGATGCCAGACCCAGTGCTGGGCTGACAGACCCAGTGCTGGGATGCTGGATCTGGTACTGGGACGCTGGACCCAGTAGTGGGACACCGGACCCAGCACTGGGACACCAGAACCAGCGTTGGGATGCTGGATCCGGTACTGGGATGCTGGATCCAGTGCTGGGATACTGGACCCAGTGCCGGGATGTCAGACCCAGTGCTGGGATGCTGGACATGGCACTGGGACGCCAGACCCAGTGTTGGGATGCTGGACCCGGTACTGGGATGCTGGACCCAGTGTTGGGATGCTGGACCTGGCACTGAGATGCTGGACCCAGTGTTGGGATGCTGGACCCAACACTGGAATGTCAGACCTGGTGCTGGGATACTGGTCCCAGTGCTGGGATGGTGGACCCGTTGCTGGGATGCTGGACCCAGTGCTGGGATGCTGGACCTGGCACTGGGATGCCGGCCCCAATGCTGGGATGCCGGACATGGCATTGGGATGCCGGACCCGGCGCTGGGATGCCAGGAGAGCGATGCTGCCGGTACCCAGGGTGCGCACACAGCCAAGGGGCACGGGGACAATCAGGGCACGCCATGCCCCGGCGTGGGGCTTGTCCCCTCGGTGGGTGGACGGCACGAACAGCGGCACCGGCGACCCGGCAACAGATTTATTCCGCTTTCACGCCGTTCCCGGCCGCGCTGGCTCATTGCCGGGCGGCAGCGGCGGGTGAAAGGGCAGAGCACATTCATTAGAGCTCCTTCCCCTGACAGCTTTGTCCTTTTCCAGCTTCCAAAGGCCAAGCTGATTTTCCAGGTGTTCCCGGCACGGGGCAGAAGCGCTTTGGCACAGCCGGGGCGAGCGTCCGCGGCCGCTGGGCTGGTTTTTGGGGTGGGATTTTTGTAGGTTGGGATTTTTTGGGAGTTGGGATTTTTTGGGGGGTTGGGATTTTTTTGGGGGGTTGGGATATTTTTTTAGCCCATCAGCAGGAGGGTGGGGAATCCAGCAGCACAAGCGGGGCTGGAAAACAGGTCCCTGCCCCACATCTCCCGGAGGATGCTGCACCCACGGCTGGGGTTTGCCAGCACCCGCAGCCGGGCCAGGAGGAGAGTTCGGCTCATCCCAAGGGATGCCCAGAGCGGGAATTGCCTCTCTTTATCCCTGCTTTATCAGCGCTGGCCTCTTGTCCCCAGGCCACAAGATGCTCCTGTAACCCAGGTGACGAGCCACTGCGCCCCACGGACCCCGAGATCCAGCCCTTCCCCGCGGGCACAGATCCTCGGGGCCCCTGCAGCAGCCTGGAATTGAAAAAAACTCCTTGGTTTTTCCAGCCTCCTTAATTTTTTCCAGCTGCTCCCGGGCAAGAGGCAGGGATTTGTTCAGAGCGGACGGCGACGATAATAAAAATACAAGGGGAAAAATTCAAAGCCCCGGCCCAGGCTTTTGTGCAGCAATCAATTTGCTGAGCTGGATCATTCCCGGAGCCGCCTGGAAGAAGCCAACCTGTTAAATCAGCAAAAGGATTTCTCCTTCCTCCTCCCTCGCCCTCCTTTGAGACGCCCCTCCCCGCTCAGCGCTGCTCCCGGGGATAAGTGGCTTGGCCAGAAATAGCTTTTTTTCTTTCTTTTTTCTTTTTCTTTTTTTTTTTTTTTTTTTCAGGAAAAGGGCTCTTTCCGCAGGTTAAGAAGAAAGACCAAGTTAAACAAGCGCTGGAAAGCCCGGCAGGCTGGAAGGCAGAGCAAAGGCAGCCGGGGATGCTCGGGCTGCGTCGGGGCAGGGATGCGGGCGGCCTGAAAGCCAGGCTGGGAGACACGGGGAGGCCACATTCCAGGAAAAACTGGTGGGATGGAAAAACTACCCCCCCCCCCCCTTGCTAAAATACCCCCGGGAGCAGGTGGCTCGCCCCCAGGAGATGTGACTCCGGCCTCTGCCGAGGAGCTGGGAAGGTTAAAGGGGTTTGGCAAAGCCCAAGCAGCGATCACCCACCTGCTCCAAGCCCCTCCACGGGGAGCCCCGCACCCCGGTGTCGCCCCAAACCTCTCCTTCCCCTCGGGAGCCTGTTTCTGCCCCCGGCATCCCCCTGGAGCCTCCTCGGTCCGGTGGGGGGCAGCCAGCCCCCGTGCCAGGGCTGAATCGCAGCACCGCGCCTGGGAGAGAGCAGGGACATCCCGGCATCCCGACATTCGGGATATCCGAGCATCCTGGTACTCAGGACATCAAGCATCCCGATATTCGGGACATCAAGCATTCCCATAGTCGGGACACTGAGCATCTTGATACTTGCGACATCCAAGCATCCCAGTATTTGGAACATCCGAGCATCCTGATACTCAGGATGTCAAGAATCCCGATATTCGGGATATCAGAGCATCCTGATATTCCAGACGTCGAGCATCCTGACATTCGGGACATCAAGCATCCCAATATTTGGAACATCCAAGCATCCTGATACTTGGGACATCTGAGCATCCTGATATTCAGCACATCAAGCATCACGATATTCAGGACATTGAACATCCCGATATTCAGAACATCCAAGAATCCTGATATTCAGGACATTAAGCATCCTGGTATTCAGGACATCAAGTATCCCGATGTTTGGGATATCAAGCATCCCAGTATTTGGGACATTGAGCATCCTGATATTTGGAATGTCCAAGCATCCCAATATTCAGGACGTTGAGCAGCCTGGTACTCAGGACATCTGAGCATCCCAATATTCGACACATCCAGGCATTCTGATATTTGGGAAATCAAGCATCCTGATAGTCAGGACATCAAGCATCCTGATATTCGGGATACCAGGTGTCCTGATATTTGGGATATCAGAACATCCTGATATTCAGGACATTGAGCATCCCAATACTGGGGACATTGAGCATCCCGATATTCAGCGCATTGAGCATCCCGATAGCTGGGACATTTGAGCACCCTGATATTCAGGACATCCAAGCATCCCGATATTTGGAACATCCGAGCATCCTGATATTCAGCACATCAAGCAT
Source organism: Numenius arquata (assembly GCF_964106895.1). Taxonomy (NCBI): domain Eukaryota; kingdom Metazoa; phylum Chordata; class Aves; order Charadriiformes; family Scolopacidae; genus Numenius; species Numenius arquata. The sequence continues at coordinate 131,896,649 of NC_133577.1, forward strand.
CCCAATATCCAGGACATTGAGCATCCCCATATTCAGGACATCAAGCACCCTGATATTCGGGACATAGGAGCATCCTGATAGTTGGGACATCAAGCACCCTGATATTTGGGATATATGAGCATCCCGATATTCAGGACATTCGAGCACCCTGATATTTGGGACATCTGAGCATCCCGATATTCGGGAAATTGAGCATCCCAGTATTCAGGGTATCCAGCATTCTGATATTTGGGAAATTGAGCATCTTGATATTTGGGATATACAAGCATCCTGATCTCCAGGACATCGAGCATCCTGACAGTCGGGATATCTCAGCTCAAACCACCCCCCCACACACACACCCCCCCACCCGGAGCGTGGCTGCAGGCTCCATCTGCCGCATCCCAGCCCGGGTATCCCGGTGCCCGGCTGCGGGATCGCCCACGCCCGGAGCGCTCCGCGATGCTGATTTCATGCCAGGCACATCCGCTCGGCAGCGAGCCCCCAGCAGCAATCTGCCGGCCGCCCTTCCCACGCCCCACGGGGTGGGGAAAAAAATGGGGGGGGGGGGGGCAAGGGAGCGCCAGAGCCCATTTATCCACCTTCCCCCTCGAAAGCGAGAGGTTTGCAGGAAAACCGAGCAGAGTCTTGCACCGGGGGCTGGCAGAAACGGCGGCGCATCCCCCTCCAAGCTGCTCCCTCCTGCTGCCGGCAGCCGCTGCCAAAGAGGAGCCGAAATCCCACCGTCCCACCGGTGCCGCCGCCTCCGGTGCAGCCGGAGCCGGGCCAGCACCCGCGGGGGGCGCCGCAGGGGTGCCGAGGTTGGGGGGGGGGACACGACACACAGCGCAGGGTGGGTGGCAGCTCAGCCAAAGGGGAGATGAAGTGGGAGAGGAGGGATGCCCCCAGCGCACCGCACATCCCATGGGTAGGGTGGGATGCGGGAGGATGGATGGATGCAGGATGGGGGAATGGGGGGATCTCGGTGGGGAGATGGGGGGGCACGGACCCAGCCCTGGGTGCAGGAGGCTGGGGGGGGGGGGGGGGTGTTTGAACGACGTGGTGGCCTCCTGCAGGGAGCGGGACCGTGCACAGCTGGAATGTGAACGCCTGGACCACGCACAGCTGGAATGTGAACGCCTGGACCATGCGCAGCTAGACCATGCACGCCTGGATCACATCTGCCTGGGCCGTGCACAGCTGGACCACGCATGTCTGGATCACGTGTGCCTAGGCCACGCGTGCCTTGGCGATGCACAGCTGGAACGTGAACATGTGGACCACGCGCAGCTGGATCACACGTGCCTGTGCCGGGCAACCTGGACCCTGCACAGCTGGACCAGGAACACCTGGACTGTTCACAGCTGGATCACAGACATCTGGACCACGAACAGATGGACCGTGCATGTCTGGACCACGCACAGCTGGACTGTGCACAGCTGGATCACATGTGCCTGGGCCAGGCACCCTGGACCCTGCACAGCTGGATCGTGAATACATGGACTACGCACAGCTGGACCGTGCACAGCTGGATTACGCACCCCTGGACTATACAAAGCTGGACAACACATGGCCCCTGGACCATGCAGCCTCGACTGTGCACATCTGGACCGTTCCACCTCAACCCTGCACATCTGGAGGCCGTGGCACCCCAGGAGAGCCACTGGGGGAGGTGACACTTCACTCTTCCCTCGACCCCATGGATGCAGGAGCCCCCGGCCGGCAGCGGGCACCGACACGACCTGCCTGGCCGCATCCCTGCCTGCGGGTGAGGTGCAGGCAGGGCTGCCCTCACAGGAGGTGCAGGCAGGGCTGCCCACAGACGAGGTGCAGGCAGGGCCGGCCACTCAGGCAGAAGCCCCCCAGCCCTTCCCGCTGCTCCCGGCTGGCAGAGGAGCATCCCCCTGCCTGCATCCCGCCCCCCCCCCCCCGACTTCCCTGCCTGCATCAGCGTTCCTGCCGCCTCGGCCCCGGCGAAGCATCCACTCGGATTTTCCTCCCCGCGATAACCTCCAGCCTAATTGCAGGAGGCCAGAATGTGTCTCGAGTCCTTGGGATCGGCTGGGGCGGCGGGGGGGGGGGGGTTTGAAATGGAATGAACTTCTCGGGCAGACAGGCCGGGGCAGGAGGGCGACGGCAGCGTTCTGCCGGGCTCGCCGCCCCGGGGGCGGGGGGGGCCACGCGGGGACCCTTTGAACCCCGGCCTGATGCAGGCAATGGGCCGTGAGACTCCAAACCCACCTCCCAGGCGTTTTTTGCAAATGTTATCCGCCTTCCGCCGCCGAGGATTAACGCCGAGAACCCGCCACCCAGCACGACGCTTCCCACTGCCTGGCCCCCCGCCAGCCCCGTCTGCTGTCAGGGAAGGGACACACACACACACACACACACACACACACACGCAGCTAGGGGAGGATTCGGGATGCTGGGGCGGGGGGGGGGGGGGGGCTCAGGGAGGGCCTGGAGATCTCCCAGAGCCTGTGGAGGGGAAGGGATGCTCAGCCAGGAGGGATGCGGGGCAGGGAGGCCACCCTGAGCAGCGGGAACAGATGGGGACACCGCCGGGATGGGATGGGACGGGGGGACACGGTGCAGCTCCGGTGATGACACCAAGCTGAGCGGCGGGGTGACACGCCGGAGGGACAGGATGGCATCCAGAGGGACCGGGACAGGCTGGAGAAGTGGGTCCCTCTGAACCTCACGGGGTTCAACAAGGCCAAGGGCAGGGTCCCGTCCCTGGGTGGGGGCAGCCCCCGGTCCCAGCCCAGGCTGGGGATGGAGGGATGGGGAGCAGCCCTGCCCAGAAGGGCTTGGGGGGCTGGGGAGGGGGGAAAAACTGGCCATGGGCCGGCAACGTGCGCTGGCAGCCCAGAAAGCCCCCCACATCCTGGGCTGCACCCCCAGCAGCGTGGCCAGCAGGGAGAGGGGGGGGATTCTGCCCCTCTGCTCCGCTCTGGGGAGACCCCCCCAGCCCAGTGCTGCCTCCAGCTCTGGGGCCACCAACAGCAGAAGGACACGGAGCTGTTGGAGCAGGGCCAGAGGAGGCCACGGAGATGCTGGGAGGGCTGGAGCCCCTCTGCTGTGAGGACAGGCTGAGAGAGTTGGGGGGGTTCAGCCTGGAGAAGAGAAGGCTCCGGGGAGACCTTGGAGCCCCTTCCAGTCCCTAAAGTGGGGGGGCTCCAGGAAAGCTGGGGAGGGACTCTGGATGAGGGAGGGGAGCCCTAGGAGGAGGGGGAAGGGTTTGACACTGAAAGAGGGGAGATGGAGCTGAGATGTGGGGAAGAAGTTCTTTGGTGTGAGGGTGGTGAGAGCCTGGCCCAGGTTGCCCAGAGAAGCTGTGGCTGCCCCATCCCTGGAGGGGTTCAAGGCCAGGTTGGAGGGGGCTTGGAGCAACCTGGTGTGGTGGGAGGTGTCCCTGCCCAGGGCAGGGGGTGGCACTGGGGGGGCTTTAAGGTCCCTTCCAACCTGAACCATTCTGTGGTTCTATGATGTCTCCACGAGATACCCCAAGAGGCAGCGTGGGCACCCCGTGGCCGGGGGGAGCACCACCCCCTCCCCCTGTCACGGCACTCACCGAGCCTCCGCGGCCAAGAGCTCATCGTAGTGCGAGGATCTTTGGTCGTCGTCTTGCCGGTAGCGGATGACGGTGGCCAGGCCCTTGCTCACCAGCGCTTCGGCGATGTTGCTGCAGGAGAGGAAAGCCGGGGGGGGGGGGGGGGGGCTCAGCACCGGTGGCGTTGGGGGGGCAAAGGGACCCACCTCCCCATCACCCACCATCGCACCGGAGCCTGACACGGGATGGGGTCGGACACACCAGGGAGTGGAAGAGGAGGACCCCCCCTTCCACCCCTTCACCCTCAACCCTGTTTCACGTCCTTGGGAAGGTGCTTGGAGCAACGTGGTCACAATTAACGGGGGGCTTCAGGGGACACCGCATCAGGACCCCCCCCACACGGTGGGCGGCGGGGGGGGGGGAATCTCCCACCCCAAAACCGGGGCGATCCCCCACCCCAAACCCAGAGGGATCAGCGCCCCCCGGGTCGTGGGAACCTCCTGGATTTTAACACACACACACACCCCCCTTTGCATTTTAATCCCCGCCACCCCCTCACCGGCGCTGGCCGGGCTCGGGGGGGGGGGGGATGGGGTGGGAAAGAGGGGGGGCCGGCTGCCAACCGTCGCTGCGTGCCGAGGCGGCGCGGTAAATTGGCTGCCATTACACTCTGCTGCTTTAAACAAATTCATAAATTCTACTCCGCTGAGCGCATCTGTAATCCTCCTCCAATTACACACGCAGGGCATGGACCGCTAATTCACCACTTATATTAAATAAAAAAAAAAGCATATATATATATATCTCTATATATATATAGGGGGGGAGGGGGCTCATCCCTTGGCAAAACCCGGGAGCATCCCCTTGCCCTGGAAAAGGGGGAAGGGCAGAGCCATCACCGGGAGCCGAAAATAGGTCTCGCCTCGGAACAGGGTGGGAAACCTCCCCCCCCCCCCCCCCCCAAAAAAAAAAACCAACCAAAAAAAAAAAAAAACCCACAAAAAAGAAGGAAATATCTAAGGATTGGTAAAGGAGGAAATAAGCTGCAGCAGGAGGCAGCTGCAGAGGTAGCGCTGGAAATGCCAAGCAACCAGGAATAAGCACCTACAGCTATTTTGGGCACCAACAGGAGGCGGTGGCGGTGGGGGGGGGGCTGGGGAGGGGGGGCGAGCGCAGGGCTGGTGGCACCCGGCGCGTCCCCCGGTGGCCGAGGTTCGGGGCTGGGTGCCAGGGCTCCATCCCTGGGTCCCCAACGCCGCGGGAGCAGCGGGGCGCAGCCTGATGGCAAGGGGTGACCCCGTTGGGGACGCCTGGTCCCCTGTGACCCCGTGCCACAACCGGGGACCCAGCTTTGGCCACGCACCCACAGGAGGGAGCACAGGAGGAACTAACTGGGGGTGGTAGCCAGATGTGCTCCCTGGTGGCCACTTCCAGCCACACGCGTGTGTGTGTGTCCCCGCCATGGTGGCCCCATGGCTTCCTGCCACCGTCCTTCCCGCTGGCCATCCTGCTCCTGTGCCATCCCGCGGTCCCGAGCATCACTTGGGGACAGGAGTCACCAGGAGACTTCTGCCCGGGGACATGCTGGAGGGAACCTGAGGCCAGAGACCCCGGTGATGGGCCCGCACCCAGAAATGCCACCCCCATCCCACCCCCGAGCCCCCCCCCCAAGGGCCAGCACATCTGCAGCACGTCCCCAACCTGACCCACCACGGGGACAAGCAAGGATGGCTCCTTCCCGTAAGTTCCCATCCCACCCAACCACGGGCAGACAGCCTGGGACACCCCGTCGTGTCCCATGTCCCCCCCACCCCAGGGCTCGGGAACAGCTGTGATGGGATTCCACGGCTGGATCCAGGCTGGGGTGTCCCACCAGCACCCCCACCCCCCACCCCCCAGTTTGCAGCCTCCAAAGGAGGAGACAGCTCCACACTGGCCGGGCATCTCCATCCCCATCCATCACCCCAGCCCTGGAAGAGAGCAAAGTTTGGGGGGGGGGGGGCACCAGGATTTGGGAAGAGGGAAGGAGATTAAAAGCTGACAACGGAAAAAGCATCAGGAAACAAGAGCGGGGGCGGGGGCTCCGTCTGCTCGCTCAACGGGCAATTTTACGCTGCCCCCAGCGCTGGGGAAGTGCTGCAATCTCGTTGCCACCTCTGTTTGATGGCTTCATTTATTCGGCAATAGCACGGTTATGGCTTTTTAGAAGACAAGCAAAAATTGCCGGCGTTGGCTCCCGCCGGGTCCTAAAGGAGCCGGGAAGGGGCTGGGGATGCGCACGGGGAAGGCGGATGCAAACCCATCCCCGCCCCCCCCAGCTTTCTGGTCCCCAACAGGCTCTGGAAGAGGGGACAGAGGCATCAATTTGGACCTAAAAGGACCTGCCTCCACCCTCCTTAACCTGAGAGCCCAGCTCATCCCATTCCCCATCCCAACGCATCCCATTCCCCATCCCAGCTCATCCCACTCCCCATCCCAACTCATCCCATTCCCCATCCCAGCTCATCCCATTCCCCATCCCAACGCATCCCATTCCCCATCCCAACTCATCCCATTCCCCATCCCAGCTCATCCCATTCCCCATCCCAGCTCATCCCTCCCTGCATCCCAGCTCATCCCACTCCCCATCCCAGTTCAACCCACTCCCCATCCCAACCACATCCCACTCCCCATCCCAGCCACATTACTCCTCCCCACCCCAGCTCTTCCCATCCCACCCACATCCCCATCCCATCCTACCCCACTCTCATCCCATTCCCCATCCCAGCTCATACCTCTCCCCATTCCAACCACATCCCACTCCCCATCCCAGTTCATCCCACTCCCCATCCCAGTTCATCCCTCTCCTCATCCCAGCTCATCCCACTCCCCATGCCAGCTCATACCTCTCCCCATCCCAGCCACATCCCCATCCCACCCACATCCCACTCCCCACCCCAGCTCATCCCTCTCTGCATCCCAGCTCACCCCTCTCCCCATCCCAGCTCATCCCACTCCCCATCTCAGCTCATCCCAGTCCCCATCCCAGCTCATACCCCTCCCCATCCCACCAACATCCCTCTCCCCATCCCACCAACATCCCATTCCCCATCCCAGCTCATCCCTCTCTGCATCCCAGCCACATCCCTCTCCCCTTCCCAGCTCATCCCACCCATCCCTGCCCCATCCCCCAGCGCTGAAGTCCCCCTTTCCCGCTCGGAGCGGCGAAGCAGCTATTCCTGGCACCGGCTCCAGAAGTATCCGATATGCATGAAATCAAAGTTTCCATCATTTCCAGCGGTGAAAGGGCAGCGAGCATTAAATCCCCCAATCCCGGGATTAATGGAGGGATCGTTAAAAACCGAATGTTAAAGGCCCTCCGGAAGGGGCGCTGCGGATGAGCCCCTCGTAGATCACAGCCTCGTTAGAGGGAAACAAATCCCAGTTTGGGAGAGGGTTCGCCCAGTCTCCCAACGGGGAGAGCCCCCACACGCCGTGGAGACGGCGGGGGAGGCACCGGGGTTCATCCCTTGCCCCTTCATCCAACCTCCTCATCCTCCTCCTCCCCAGGGCGGGTGGGAGCGCATCGGGGCGATGCCGATGGGACTATTTTTGGGGGGAAGTATGGCTAAACGATGGAGGAGCGGGGGGACAGAGGGGAACGGCTCAGCCGGGATATGGCCACAACCTTCACCAGCCACCGGAGCTTTGGGGACACCCCCGAAAGGGGGGGTCCCTCCCACCCATCAGGGGCCGCAGCATCAGACCCGTGGGACGGCGTTTTGCGGGTGCTGAGCTCAACATCCTTCAGTCACCCCCCCAACCAGCGCAACCGGGGTCCCCCATCTCAGCACCGGTGCCCACGGAAGGCACTTTGGTCCCAAGGGACCCCCGGCGGGAACGGGAGCGAAATCCCCCCCCCCCCCAGCAGCCTCCGGCATCATCCTGCCCCTGGCAGCGGGGAGAAACCTCCTCCCCAGGACTGTCCGTATCGCACCCGAAGCCGAGGAAATCGGGGGAGGGCAGAGCAGGGTTGGGACCACTAAAGGGTGTCGGTGGCTTAAGTCCAAGTCCCCCAGCTGGTAGCCACCGCGGTCCCTGCCCAGCCACGTCCCTGCCAGCGCCAGGGCAGGCACCGAGCTCTGCCAACCCTCTGCCAGCCACCGGCAGCCTCGCCACGCTCATCCTCCCGGCCCAGACGCCTCTTTTCCCGGGGCGGGGGGGGGGGAAGGAGCAGCTTGGAAGGCAGCAGTGAAATCTGGGCCCATTCCAGAGGCTGGGGATGCAAATTCCGCCCCCCCCCCCCCCCCCCCCGGGCTCCTGGGCACGAGCCCAGCTTTAGCCTGGCACCGCAGCCCACGCAGGTACTCTCCGAGCGCCCGGCTCCGGTGCCAGCGGCAAAGTGCTGGCAGCCGGTACCCGATCCGACCCTGTGGGATGCCGGAGTGGGGGGGGGAATACCCTGTGCCGGGGGGCAAATACCCTGTACAGGGGGGAAATACCCTGTATGGGGGGCAAATACCCTGTGCTGGGGGGAAATACCCTGTGCTGGGGGGAAATACCCTGTATGGGGGGGAAATACCCTGTGCCAGGGGGCAAATACCCTGTATGGGGGGGAAATACCCTGTATGGGGGGAAATACCCTGTATGGGGGGGGAATACCCTGTATGGGGGGGGAATACCCTGTGCTGGGGGGAAATACCCTGTGCCGGGGGGCAAATACCCTGTATGGGGGGGGAATACCCTGTGCCAGGGGGGAAATACCCTGTATGGGGGGCAAATACCCTGTGCTGGGGGGAAATACCCTGTATGGGGGGGAAATACCCTGTGCCAGGGGGCAAATACCCTGTATGGGGGGGAAATACCCTGTGCTGGGGGGAAATACCCTGTGCCGGGGGGCAAATACCCTGTATGGGGGGCAAATACCCTGTGCTGGGGGGAAATACCCTGTGCTGGGGGGCAATACCCTGTGCCGGGGGGCAAATACCCTGTATGGGGGGCAAATACCCTGTGCTGGGGGGAAATACCCTGTATGGGGGGGGAATACCCTGTGCCAGGGGGGAAATACCCTGTATGGGGGGGAAATACCCTGTGCTGGGGGGAAATACCCTGTGCCAGGGGGCAAATACCCTGTATGGGGGGCAAATACCCTGTGCTGGGGGGAAATACCCTGTATGGGGGGGGAATACCCTGTGCCAGGGGGCAAATACCCTGTATGGGGGGGAAATACCCTGTGCCAGGGGGCAAATACCCTGTATGGGGGGGAAATACCCTGTATGGGGGGGGAATACCCTGTGCTGGGGGCAAATACCCTGTATGGGGGGGAAATACCCTGTATGGGGGGGGAATACCCTGTGCCAGGGGGCAAATACCCTGTATGGGGGGGAAATACCCTGTATGGGGGGGGAATACCCTGTGCCAGGGGGCAAATACCCTGTATGGGGGGGAAATACCCTGTATGGGGGGGGAATACCCTGTGCTGGGGGCAAATACCCTGTATGGGGGGCAAATACCCTGTGCTGGGGGGCAAATACCCTGTATGGGGGGGAAATACCCTGTATGGGGGGGAAATACCCTGTGCCGGGGGGCAAATACCCTGTACGGGGGGGAAATACCCTGTATGGGGGGAAATACCCTGTATGGGGGGGGAATACCCTGTATGGGGGGAAATACCCTGTGCTGGGGGGAAATACCCTGTATGGGGGGGAAATACCCTGTATGGGGGGGGAATACCCTGTATTGGGGGGAAATACCCTGTATGGGGGGGGAATACCCTGTGCTGGGGGGAAATACCCTGTATGGGGGGGAAATACCCTGTGCTGGGGGGCAAATACCCTGTATGGGGGGCAAATACCCTGTGCTGGGGGGGAATACCCTGTGCTGGGGAGAAATACCCTGTGCCAGGGAGGTGAGGGGGGGGGTAAATACCCTAAAGAGGGGGGGAAATACCTTGTGCCAGGAGGAAATAGCCTGTGCCACGGGGGGAGAAATCCTGAGCCGGCATCCCAGCATCACCAGTAACCCCAGCCACGAAATCCCGATCCCTGACACCATCCCAGCATCACCAGTATCCCCAGCCACGAAATCCCGATCCCTGACACCATCCCAGCATCACCAGTAACCCCAGCCACGAAATCCCGATCCCCGACACCGTCCCAGCGTCACCAGTAACCCCAGCCACGAAATCCCGATCCCTGACAGCGTCCCAGCATCACCAGTAACCCCAGCCACGAAATCCTGATCCATGACACCGTCCCAGCATCACCAGTAACCCCAGCCACGAAATCCCGATCCCCGACACCGTCCCAGCATCACCAGTAACCCCAGCCACGAAATCCTGATCCCTGACACTGTCCCAGCGTCACCAGTAACCCCAGCCACGAAATCCTGCTGCTTGATTGCAACACCCCCACCCTCACCCCCTCCCCCGGAGCACAAATCCTGGGAGGACCCCAAATTCTTTCCAGCTTTGGAGCTGTTAAAGCTCACAAATCCCAGCCCTTTCCCGGGGCGGGGGGGGGGGGGGGGGCAGTGTGTGTGTGCTGATCCTGGCCCCCAGTTTGGCTGCAGTGGGGGCATCGAGGAGGGTTCGGGGGGGGGGGGACACTGGTTTGGCCTCATCTGCAATGAACCGCCCCCCCCCCTCCCCCCCCCAGCTCCCTGCTCCTCTCCCCACAACAGGGAGGGGGGGACAATTTCGGTGTCGTCCCCCCCCCAGCTTCAAGTAAAGGCGTGTGGGGAGAGGAGCCGGAGCTGCAGCGCGGGGGGAAGAGAGCGTCCACCCCCCCCCCCCCCCCCCAACCCCCCCAGTTAAGCCCAGATTAAAGAAGGGGGATGGGAAAAGGCAGATGAAAAGCTCTTTGCTGTGGGGAAAAAAAAAAAAAATATCAAAAATCACAAATCTTATTAGGCCGTGAAATACAGTTTTTGCCACTTAAAGAAGGGCGGAGCGAAAAATGGCTATTTTCAAACCTCCCCCCCCCCCCCCCCCCCCTCCCAAAACTCATTTCCCAACCGTCCCCAGAGCCCGCAGCACCCAAACTCGCCGTTTCTGCCCAAACAGCCCCAAAAGGCAGCCTCCCCACCCTGCGGGGAAGGGGGGGGGGGGTGTGTGTCCCCCCCCCGCGCCCCCAGGGGTCGATAGACCCGGCCTTTCCTTAAATTTAGGCTGAGTGATTTTTAGTGGCCTTTTCTTCCAAGAATTCGGGCAGTTTGCGTGGGGGCAGCCTCCGCGTCCCCCCCCCCAGGGAAGGGCCATGGGGACAGGACCCCCAGGGACGGGACCCCCGGAGCAAGACCTGCGGGGGGTGTCGGATGGATCCAGCCCCCCCCAAGCCCCCCAGGGGAGGGCTCTCGGTGGGGGACCCCTGGTCTCTCCCAGCAAAGGGGGTCCGGGGCCACCCCGAGGGGTGTCCCCAAGCCGTGGGACATCCCCAGGATCTGCTTTAGCGAGGGGACGGGAGGGGGCAGGACACGCCGGTCACCGCAGCACGCCCCAGGGCCCCCAGTAGCCACCGGCCCCGCATCAGTGGCCACGCTGGCCCCCACCTCCACGCCCGTAGCCCGACCCGAGGACGGACGATGGCCCGGTGACAGGAGGCTGGTGACGGGGTGCCTGCCCAGCCCCCAGCCCCTGTCCCCCGGTCCCAGCCGCACGGGGGACGGCACCCCCTTCCTGCATCCCAGCGCGGTCCCCGGCAGGGAGCCGGGCTCTCCTGGGAGCAGCGAGCCCCACAGCCGGGCACCCCGGGGGCGGGCAGCCCACCCCTCAGCCAGCGCCCACCCTGCCCACTGCCCACCGGCTGTCCGGGGATGCTGCCGGATGGGATGGGATGGGACTGCATGCCATAGGATGCTGTGGGATGCTGAAGGATGCTGTGGGACACTTTGGGATGGGATGCTGTGGGATGGTTTGGGATGGGATGGGATAGGATGGGATGCCGTGGGATGGTTTGGGATGGGATGGGATGGGATGCGATGGGATGCGATGGGATGCTGCAGGATGGTTTGGGATGGGATGGTTTGGGATGGGATGGGATGCGATGGGATGCTGCAGGATGCTGTGGGATGGTTTGGGATGGGATGGGATAGGATGGGATGCTGTGGGATGGTTTGGGATGGGATGGGATAGGATGGGATGCTGTGGGATGGTTTGGGATGGGATGCTATAGGATGCTGTGGGATGCTGAAGGATGCTGTGGGACACTTTGGGATGGGATGGGATGCTGTGGGATGGTTTGGGATGGGATGGGATAGGATGGGATGCCGTGGGATGGTTTGGGATGGGATGGGATGGGATGCGATGGGATGCGATGGGATGCTGCAGGATGGTTTGGGATGGGATGGTTTGGGATGGGATGGGATGCGATGGGATGCTGCAGGATGCTGTGGGATGGTTTGGGATGGGATGGGATAGGATGGGATGCTGTGGGATGGTTTGGGATGGGATGCTATAGGATGCTGTGGAATGCTGCAGGATGGTTTGGGATGGGATGGGATACTGCAGGATGCTGTGGGATGGTTTGGGATGGGATGGGATGGTGTGGGATGCTGTAGGATTCTGTGGGATGTGACAGGATGCTGTGGGATGGGACGCTGTGGGATGGGATGCTATAGGATGCTGTGGAATGCTGTGGGATGCTGCAGGATGGTTTGGGATGGGATGGGACACTGTAGGATGCCGTGGGATGCTGTGGGATGCTCCAGGATGCTGTGGGATGGGACAGGACAGGATGGGATGCTATAGGATGCTGTGGAATGCTGTGGGATGCTGCAGGACACTGTAGGATGGGATGCTGTGGGATGGTTTGGGATGGGATGGTGTGGGATGAGATGGGATGCTGTAGGATTCTGTGGGATGTGATAGGATGCTGTGGGATGGGATGCTGTGGGATGCTGCAGAATGCTGTGGGATGGTTTGGGATGGGACGCTGTAGGATGTTGTGGGATACTGTGGGATGCTGTGGGACGTGATGGGATGCCACAGAATACTGTGGGATGCTGCTGGATGTCATGGGATACTCTTAGATGCTGTAGGATGCTGTGGAATGTTATGGGATGGTGCCAGATGCTCAGGGATGCTGTGGGATGTGATGGGATGCTGTGGGATACTGTGGGATGCTGCTGGATGCCATGGGATGCTGCAGGATACAGTGAGATTTTTATGGGATGCCATGGGATGCTGTGGGATATCATGGAAGGCTGTGGGATGCCGTGGAATATTGTGGGATGCTGCAGGATGCTACGGAATGCTGCAGGATGCTATATGGGATGTGATCTGATGCTGCAGGATGCTGTGGGATGCTGTAGGATGCTATGGGATGCAGCAGGATGCCATGGGATGCTGTAGGCTGCTACGGGATGCAGCAGGATAATAAATGGAATGCTGCAGGCTGCTATGAGATGCTATGGGATGCAGCAGGATACCACAGGATGCTGCAGCATGCTGCAGGCTGCTATGGGATGCTGCAGGATAATATATGGGATGCAGCAGGATGCTATGGGTTGCTATGGGATGCTGTGGGATGCTGCAGGCTGCTACGAGATGCTGTGGGATGCTGCAGGCTGCTATATGGGATGCTGTGGGATGCAATATGGGATGCTGCAGGCTGCTATGGGATGCTGTGGGATGCTGCAGGATGCTATACAGGATGCTGCAGGCTGCTATATGGGATGCTGTGGGATGCTGCAGGATGCTATATGGGATGCTACGGGATGCTGTGGGATGCAGCGGGATGCTATGGGATGCTGTGGGATGCTGTGGGATGCTGTGGGATGCCGCAGGATGCTATATGGGATGCTGTGGGATGCTGCAGGCTGCTATATGGGATGCTACAGGATGCTGTGGGATGCAGCGGGATGCTGTGGGATGCAGCGGGATGCTATGGGATGCTGTGGGATGCTGTGGGATGCCGCAGGATGCTATATGGGATGCTGTGGGATGTCTCAGGATGCTATGGGATGCTGTGGGATGCAGCAGGATGCTATATGGGATGCTGCAGAATGCTGCAGGATGCCACGGGATGCTGCAGGATGCCACAGGCTTCCCAAAGACCAAATCCTGGTGTGAACCCAGATCCCTGACCTGCACCCACTCTGTGGGTCACATCAGACCTGTGCCATCATCCCCAGGCCCCTCTGCCACCACTTTGCGGGTGCCTCAGCATCAATCGTGCCTGGGATGCGTGGACACCCTCCCAACAGTGCCCGCGGCGGATGAGCTGTCCCTGTGAGCCCAGACGGGCACGGGAGGTGCCCGCGGGGTCCCCGATGTCCCGGCAGCTGCCTCCTCCGCCATCCGCGGCTCCTTCGCCCTGTTTTCCGCGTCAGCACGGCTTTGCGGTGACAGCCGAGCACAACCCTCTGCCCTTACCTGTGCTCAGCAGGAAAACACGCGCCGGCGGCGACGGGAGGTGCTGACAAGGCACAGGGCGCCGGCAGAGCCGGACTGGGGGGGCTGCGGCACGTGGGCATCGGGCAGAGCCCACACCCCCCGGCAGCGGGACCAGGATTTCCCAGCCAGGGATCAAGCTGAAAAACCCCGGGGAGCTGGAAGGGAGAAGCGCGAGGGACCCAGCTCGGAGCCCCTCAGCGGGAGACACCGAGTCTTCACTGCAGGCAGGGATACAGGCAGGGATACGGGCAGGGATACGGGCAGGGATGCAGGCAGTGATACAGGCAGTGATACAGGCAGGGATGCAGTCAGGGATATGGGCAGGGATACGGGCAGGGATGCGGGCAGGGATACAGGCAGGGATGCAGGCAGGGATACAGGCAGGGATACGGGCAGGGATACGGGCAGGGATACGGGCAGGGATGCAGGCAGTGATACAGGCAGGGATACGGGCAGGGATACAGGCAGGGATACGGGCAGGGATACGGGCAGGGATGCAGGCAGGGATGCAGGCAGTGATACAGGCAGTGATACAGGCAGGGATGCAGTCAGGGATATGGGCAGGGATACGGGCAGGGATGCGGGCAGGGATACAGGCAGGGATGCGGGCAGGGATGCGGGCAGGGATACAGGCAGGGACACAGGCAGGGATGTGGGCAGGGATATGGGCAGGGATGCAGGCAGGGATACGGGCAGAGATACGGGCAGGGATGCGGGCAGGGATACAGGCAGGGATGCAGGCAGGGATGCAGGCAGGGATACAGGCAGGGATGCAGGCAGGGATGCAGGCAGGGATACAGGCAGGAGAAGCTGGGTTTTGCTCCAGCTCCTCAAGTTCATGGTGCTTTGAGCTGGAGGCGGGGGCTGCCTGCAGGCCAGGCAGGAGAAGCCGCTCTGCCGCCCCCCAAAAACCCACACTGCACCCCAAGGAGAGGGGATGCTGAGGGTGGGGGACCGTTCTCCTCTGCCCACCCCCGAGGGTGGGCACTATCCTCCTGCCACACTCGGGGAGGGAGAGGTGGGACCCCTGGGGTGCATCCAACGGCTGGCTGGGCTCCCCCCCGCCCACCCTGCTGCCAGTGCGGGCGGGGGGGCTGGCAGGACCCCCCGTCTGCCCCCACCAAGAGCCACCAACGGGCAGGAACGGGGGACATTAGCACCCTGCCCGCCCCGGCGAGCCGCCGGCGTGCTCAGCCTGCCAAGCAGCCTCAGCCCAGCCCAGATGCCAGGCGGACAAGCCGGGCTTTCTTCCCCGGGGCCGGACGGCACAGACCCCGCTCTGTTACACCCACGCTTTCCCCCGGGGGTGGCAGGGAGCAAGGGGGCTGCCCCGCTCCCTGCCCCACAGGCTCGCACGCCCCAGAGCCGCTCCGGAGCTCACTCCCCACGCTCGTTCTTCGGCCGATGCCCGATTACGGGCGACGAAGTCAAGGGGAGCAGTGGCCCTGCAAATTCCCCATCGGGTTCCCTCCCGCGCGAGGGATGCGGCTCGGGAGCTTACTGGAGAGAGCAATTTGCGGCTGGGGAGGCTGAGGTGGGTTTCGCACCCACCGCCGGCTCCCCTCCTTGCACATCGCCACGCTCGTCTTCCTACAAACAGCCCCAAAAACACCACAGCCCCCAAAAACCCGGCGAGACACTCGGCCGGAGAATTATCTCCCCGGGAAGGTGGATAAAGCCCCACTGAATAAACCCAGTGGGTTTAAAGCCCAGGGCTGCTCTGCTGGCCCCCCCCTTCCCCGACCCGGCATCTCCATCCAGGAAAGCCCTTCAGGCTCCCGGAGCCACGGTTTCATCCCGGGAGCGGCATCCCGGCAGCGAGCAGGGAGCAGGGCTGGATCTCCTCTGCCCCCGGCGTGGAAATTAAACCCACTGGTGAGACAAGCATCCCCGAAGGGCGCTCCGGGAGCGGCGGGAATTAGAGGGGAGCGGGGTGAGAGGGAGCTTCCCGGAGCCACCTCTCCCTCCCCGTGCCAGCGCCACGCTCCGCAGCTTTCCCAGAGCTTGGGTTTGAGGGGGAGAAAAGCGCAGCGCTGCAGCACTTTGGTTGCTTTCCAAAATAGCTGCTACAAGGCAGAAAAAAAAAAAAAAAAAGAAAAAAAAAAAAAAAAAAAGAAAAAAAGCAAGCAAACGGGCCTATGACAAATCATCCCTCCGCAGCTCCCGGAGCCGCTGCCATCCCGACGCACGCCTCGCTCTCCGTAGGGCCATGCCGGAGGAGCCCGGCATCCCAGTGTCCTGGGGGAAAGCTCCGGGAATCTGCCCCAAGCTCGGAAAGTGGGGACAGGGCTGGTGAAAGGGGGGGCTGCTCCGGCAGAGCCCACCCTGCTGTGCCAGGGATAAATACCCCGTGCCATGGGGGGAGAAATCCCGATCCCTGACACCATCCCAGCGTCACCAGTAACCCCAGCCACGAAATCCTGATCCCTGACACCGTCCCAGCATCACCAGTAACCCCAGCCACGAAATCCTGATCCCTGACACCATCCCAGCATCACCAGTAACCCCAGCCACGAAATCCTGATCCCTGACACCATCCCAGTGTCACCAGTAACCCCAGCCACGAAATCCAGACCCCTGACACCGTCCCAGCATCACCAACACCCCAGCCAGGTGTGGTGGTCACCCCAATCCAGGTCACCCCGGGAGAAGGACAGACATCGCGGGGACAGACAGCAGGGAGAGATGGCTCCTCCAAAGCCACCCACCGGCCACACTGCTCCCCAGGTCGGCCGGCTCATGGGGGACCCCCAAACTGCTGGAGTTGGGGGGTGGTACGCACAGGGGGTGCAGGGGACCCCGGGCAGAGTGGGACAGCAGGACCCACGGCGAGGACGAGCCACCCTCCATCCCCCCGTGTCCCCACGGCGGTTCCCCACTTACATTCCTCCGATGGAGACGGTGGCACAGGTCCGCTCGGAGAAGGCGGGCACGGTCTCGGTGGCACTGCTGGCCGGTCGGATGTAGTCCACTGTCACGTTCACCTGGACAAGACAGAGGGGCATGGAGGGGGGTCAGTCCCCGCACACCCCAATCCTTCTCCAGCCCCAACCCCCCCCCCCCCGACACCTCCCCGTGCCAGCCGGATTTGGCACCCATCCTTCCACAGACGGGCATGTGTCAACATCAGGTGGGGGTCCACCTTGGGGTGGGGCAACTTCTGTGGGATAATTGCATCTCCTGCTGCACTGGGGCTCGGCAAAAGGTGGTGGGTGCAGAGATGGAGCAGAGATGGAACCCCCAACACTTCTTGGCCATCAACCCCCCAGCACCTCTTGGCCATCATCCCCCAACACTTCTTGGCCATCATCCCTCAGCACCTCTTGGCCATCATCCCCCCAGCACCTCTTGGCCATCATCCCTCAGCACCTCTTGGCCATCGACCCCCAGCACCTCTTGGCCATCATCCCCCAACACTTCTTGGCCATCATCCCTCAGCACCTCTTGGCCATCATCCCCCCAGCACCTCTTGGCCATCATCCCTCAGCACCTCTTGGCCATCGACCCCCAGCACCTCTTGGCCATCAACCCCCAACACTTCTTGGCCATCATCCCCCAGCACCTCTTGGCCATCATCCCCCAGCACCTCTTGGCCATCACACCCCCAGCACCTCTTGGCCATCATCCCTCAGCACCTCTTGGCCATCAACCCCCAGCACCTCTTGGCCATCACACCCCCAGCACCTCTTGGCCATCATCCCCCAGCACCTCTTGGCCATCACACCCCCAGCACCTCTTGGCCATCATCCCTCAGCACCTCTTGGCCATCAACCCCCAGCACCTCTTGGCCATCACACCCCCAGCACCTCTTGGCCATCATCCCCCAGCACCTCTTGGCCATCGCCCTCCCTACACCTCTTGGCCGTCGTTCCTCCCCAGCAGTTCTTGGCCATCAGCCCCAAGGAGCCCTTGGGCATCACCCCCAAGTATTTCTTGGCCAACCCCTCCCAGTAGCTCCCAGGGATCACTCCCTAGAGCCCACTACAAGCAATCAGCCTTATTTCCATCCTGCACCAGGCCCTCGTGGTCCAGCTGGACCAGCGGACCCGGCCAGGTAGCCCTGCTGCCATATCTGCCCCCCAACAGCTCTCTGGTCCCCATGAGCAGATCTCGGTGACCAGGCCACCAAAGGTCACAGGAGGGGTGGAAAAGCCATGTCCTGCGATGCCACCCAAACCCACCAGAAAAGAAACCAGAATGGAAGCCCGAGTGCTCAAACACCGTCCTGGTTTCGGGATTAAATTAATTTTCTCTCCAGTGGCTGCTACGCTGTGAATTTAGGAGGAGAACAACGCTGACCACACACATTGTCTTAGTTACAGGAGGCAAGGACTTTTTCCGGCTTCCCACAGAAGCCCAGAGGGAGCACGGACAGGACAAGGTGGCCACGGGAATATTCCGTGCCGTAGACACATCCTCGGTGGAGAAATGGGGGTGGGCTGGGATGGGGGGGAGAGGGATCCGCAATCACTGCTCAGGATGGGCTGGGCAATCAGTCATGGGGGGGTGAGAGTGGCTTTATAATATATAATAATATATACATATTAATAGAAAATATTAACGCAATATTAATATACAGTATTATTTTTGTATATTCTTTTACTATTATTCTTATTCCTATTCCTATCCCTATCCCTATTCCTATTCCTATCCCTATTCCTATTCTTATTCTTACTATTATTATCATCATCATTATTATAATGATAATTATTATTATTATTATTTCTTCCATTACTGTTCTATTAAATTATCTCAATCCGGGAGGGTTTTTTCCCCTCTTTTTCCCACTTTCCTCCCTACTCTACTCATCTGGGAGGGGGCAGGTGGGGGGGTATGAGCGAGCGGCTGCCCGGTCCCAGTTTCTGGCTGGGGTTAAACCATTAAAACCCCGACCAACACCCGAGGTGCCCCCCGCATCTGCACAGCCCCATTTCTTCACCAATTCAACCCAATCCCACCGCTCTGCTTCCCCGGAAAAGCCCCTTCCTCACTCTTTCACCGGCTTTTCAGCCGGAGGAGGCTGAGGCTGGGGGATATGGGGGGGGGATCACAAGGAGGGGGGGGACACGGGGAAGTCCCGGTGCTGCCCCCCATCACCCCAGCCCAGATGTGGGGCTGGATTTGAACCCTACAACCTTTTTTCCAGGTGTGCCACCGCCGTCACCTTGAGCCACGGGGAGCCACGGCACGACGGAGCATCCGAAAAAAAACCAAACCCCTCAAACCCTTGGCTCTTCCCGACTTTTAAACCAGCTTAAAAATGGCTTTTTTTTTTTTTTTTTTTTTAAACCAGCATAAAAATGCAAAAAAGGTAGGATTGCCTGACAAACCCCCGCCGTCAGCCGGCTCCCGCGCACAGCCGAGCTAATCAAGGTTGTGCGGCAGCAAAAGAGGGGGGGCCCTGGAGGGAAAGAGCCAATTAAGGGGCGAGGGGAAAGCAATTCCTCCCGGGAAAGGTATTGGCATAACAGCTGCTGGGGAGGGAAAAAAAAAAAAAGACGACGGTGACTCCGAGAGGCAGGTCAGGAAAATTCAAGCTACTAGGGGGCCTGTTGGAACGTCACCCGGCTCAGGGACGGCTCCGGGTGGGAAACACCTCGGCCTGGAATTCGGCGAAGGGTCCGGGGAAAAAAGCTGGCGGGAGGATGGCGTGGGCTGGGTGACCCCACAGCTGGGGGTCACACCCCCGCCATTGTCACGGGAAAGGGATGTCACGGGCAGGAGGCATCACAGGCAGGAGACATCACGGGCAGGGGATGTCACAGGCAGGGGACATCACGGACAGGGGACTCCACGGGGAGGGGATGTCACAGGCAGGGGACGTCACGGGCAGGGGATGTCATGGGCAGGGGACATCATGGGCAGGGGACATCACGGGCAGGGGACATCACGGACAGGGGACTCCATGGGCAGGGGACATCATGGGCAGGGGACATCACGGGCAGGGGACTCCATGGGGAGGGGATGTCACGGGCAGGGGACTCCATGGGGAGGGGATGTCACGGGCAGGGGATGTCACGGACAGGGGACTCCACGGGGAGGGGACTCCACGGGCAGGGGACGTCACGGGCAGGGGATGTCATGGGCAGGGGATGTCACGGGCAGGGGACATCACGGGCAGGGGACTCCATGGGCAGGGGACTCCATGGGCAGGGGACATCATGGGCAGGGGACATCATGGGCAGGGGACTCCATGGGGAGGGGATGTCACGGGCAGGGGACATCACGGGCAGGGGACTCCATGGGGAGGGGATGTCACGGGCAGGGGATGTCACGGGCAGGGGATGTCACAGGCAGGGGACATCACGGGCAGGGGACTCCACGGGGAGGAGATGTCATGGGCAGGGGACATCACGGGCAGGGGACATCACGGGCAGGGGATGTCACAGGCAGGGGACGAGCCCCCCGGCGGTGGGGAAGGGACGCGTGGTGCTGCTCGGCGTCGGGGAGCATCGTCACACAGCGCCGTGTCCCCCTGCAAAGTGCCGCGCTGCGTGGCACCACGTGGCGTGGCGATGTCCCCCGGGACAGATGCAGCTGCAGTGACAAAGCTGGCATGTCCCCGTCTGTCGTGTGTGTGTCCCCCCCCCTCCAACCTCCCACACTACGCGATGCCGCATCTGACAAGTCGCAAAAGCAAAACTCCCTCCTCCCTCGGGGCGGGAACAAGCGGCTTTGGAGCATCCGGAGCATCCTATGGATTCGGCACGAAAGGGCCCCAAACTGTCCCCACCGCCACCCCCTCGGGCCCAGAGGGGACAGCAGGAGGCCGGGATGTGACAGCCCCGTCCCCACCTTCCCCAGCAGTGACAGCAAAGGCAAGGTGTGTCCCCCCCCCTCCAAGGGCTGGCGTCCCCAGGGGAGGGCTGGCGGGAGCTGGCCCCACAGAGCCACCCAAGGAGATCCATGGCCACGGTGTGGCACGGCGGTGTGACACGGCACTGGCCACAAGCCCGGGCACCCAGGGGCTGGAGGGCGGAGAGGGCTCTTGCATCTCACTCCTGGCACCTCCGAGGAGCCGCCAGCGGAGACACGGGCACCCGGGGGTGCCAAGAGTCAGGGTCAGGCTCCGACACCCCCATCCCCATGGGGTGCTGAGCTCCGGCCACAGCCTGGAGAAGAGAAGGCTCCGGGGAGACCTTGGAGCCCCTTCCAGTCCCTAAAGTGGGGGGCTCCAGGAAAGCTGGGGAGGGGCTCTGGATGAGGGAGGGGAGCCACAGGAGGAGGGGGAAGGGTTTTAAGCTGAAAAGGGAGATTTAGGTGACATGTGGGGAAGAAGTTCTTTGGTGTGAGGGTGGTGAGAGCCTGGCCCAGGTTGCCCAGAGAAGCTGTGGCTGCCCCATCCCTGGAGGGGTTCAAGGCCAGGTTGGAGGGGGCTTGGAGCAACCTGCTCTGGTGGGAGGTGTCCCTGCCCAGGGCAGGGGGTGGCACTGGGGGGGCTTTAATCTCCCTTCCAACCCAAACCATGCCATGTTTCTATGATTTACCCACCTCCCAGGGTGCTCCCAAGATGAAAGGTGCCATGAAAGCACCCACGACACCCTGACCCGAGCCCCAGTCGACACCGAGGGACACCAGTTCGGTACCAAAGGACCCAAACGGGGCTCTGGGAGCCGGCTACAAACCAGGAATTAAAACCTTCCTGTCATTAGCACCTCCTGCCCCCACAGCCCCAGCTCAGGCACGTCCTGCACCTTCAGCCCCAACTTGGGCACCTCCTGCACCCCCAGCCCATGTTTGAGCACCTCCAGCCCCATCTTGGGGACTTCCTGCACCCTCAGCCCCGTCTTGGGCACCTCCAGCCCCATCTTGGGGACCTCCTGCACCACCAGCCCCAGCTCAGGTACCTCCTGCACCTCCTGCACCCCCAGGCCTGGCTTGGCCACCTCCCGACAGCCGTGGCCGCAATCTGGGGGAGCTGCTCACCCCAACCCGGCCTCCCCCCCTGCCCCCCCGGGCACTTTTAGCCATGACACCCCCGTTCCCCCAGCCCAGAAGCAGCAGGGGACACTCTGAGCGGCAGCGCCCAGCTCTGGGCTCCCCCAGGTGCCCCATGGAGCTGTGCCCCCACGGAGTTATGCCCCACGGAGTTGTGCCCCACGGAGCTGTGCCGTGCCCATGCTGAGCCCGGCTTCACCCCTCTGCCACCCGCTGGGACCCAAACCTGCTGGAAAGACCTCCGCAGAGCCACCATGGCCCCACGGGTGGCCATGAGCCGGGTCCGGTGACACCAGGCACGCACACGCGTGGCCGTCACTGTCACCGCCACCCCTCAGACCCACAGCTCGGTGGGCATTTCAAGGGGGTATCAAAAGCAAAGCCCTTCCCGGGACGTGCCGAGCTCCCCGCGGCTGCCGGCATCGCTGAGGGGCTGGGAGGGCAAGGGGGTGGCCATCCCCAGGGTGAGATGTCCCCAAGGGTGCCTGGCTTCACTCCCTTCCCCCCCACCCCCCCACCCCAAATCCCTCCCGCACCCAGGGGACCCCCGCAGCGGGCTCTCGCTGCCTCCCAGGGCCAGCCAGCATCGATGGCAGTCGTCTATCGGCGGGTTTCCAAGGTCAGCCGCAGTCAGGGCGAATTAAATCACTGCTCCCTGGAGGAGATCCAGCCCCCGAGAAGAACGGCAACGGCAGAGACCTCACACGCCTTCCTGCAGCCACCGCGCTCAATGTCACCCACCCCGGCTCCCCCCGACCTGCCCCCAGCCGGGGCTGCCACCCCCCCACCCCCCCGTGCTCGCCCATCACCCGGGTGTCCGGCCCCACCGGCGTGGGGCGAGGGGAAAAGGCGGGGGGGCGAGGCAGGGAGGGCAAGTCGTGGTCCTGTCCCCGTCCCCACGAGCCCTGTGACTTGCCACCAGCTCTCGTGCGAGGGTGTGGAGGGGGGACACGGTGGGGACATCGCTGCCAAAAACCTGCGCTCGCACCCACGGCAGAAGGAGAAGGAGGAGGAGGAGGATGATGATGATGATGATCATAGAATCACAGAACGGTCAGAGTTGGAAGGGACCTTAAAGATCATGGAGTTCCAACCCCCCTGCCCTGGGCAGGGACACCTCCACTAGAGCAGGTTGCTCCAAGCCCCATCCAGCCTGGCCTTGAACCCCTCCAGGGATGGGGCATCCACAACTTCCCTGGGCAACCTGTTCCAATGGAGGAATGATCCTCCTCCTCATCGTCATTCCAATGATGATGATGATGATGAGGAGGAACGGTGCCCAGGGCACCGAGCGCCACGTCCCCGGCAGGTGGTGACTGGAACATAGTCCCCAGTGGGTGGTCACCATCCCTGGGATGTGGCCCCCTCAGCTCGTGGTCCCTGATGCACTGTCCCCAACATGTGGTCCCCAGGATAGGGCGCTCAGTGTGTGGTCCCCACCATCATGGTCCCAACGATGTGGTCCCCAGCACGTGGTCACTGGCACATTGTCCCCAATATCATGGGCCCAACGATGTGGTCCCCAGCCTGTGGCTCCCAGGATTTGGCCCCTGGAACATTGTCCCCAGCATCGTGGTCCCAATGATGGGGTCCCCAGCACATGGTCACTGGCACACTGTCCCCAGCATCATGGTCCCAACAATGTGGTCCCCAGCATCATGGTCCCCATGATGTTGTCCCCAGCACATGGTCACTGGCACACTGTCCCCAGCATCATGGTCCCAACAATGTGGTCCCCAGCATCATGGTCCCCATGATGTTGTCCCCAGCACATAGTCCCTGGCACATTGTCCCCAGCATCATGGTCACAGCGATGTGGTCCCCAGCACACGGTCCCTGATATGTGGTCCCCAGCATCATGGTCCCAATGATGTGGCCCCCAGCATCATGGTCCCCATGATGTTGTCCCCAGCACGTGGTACCTGGCACATTGTCCCCAGCATCATGGTCCCAATGATGTGGCCCCCAGAACATGGTCCCTCATATGTGGTCCCCAGCACATGGTCCCTGGCACATTGTTCCCAGCATCACAGCCCCAGCGATGTGGTCCCCAGCATCATGGTCCCAACGATGTGGCCCCCAGCACGTAGTCCCTGGCACACTGTCCCCAGCATCATGGTCCCAATGATGTGTCCCCCAGCACATGGTCCCTCATATGTGGTCCCCAGCATCATGGTCCCAACGATGTGGTCCCCAGCACGTGGTCACCAGCACACTATCCCCAGCACGTGGTCCCTGGCACATTGTCCCCAGCATCACGGTCCCAACGATGTGGCCCCCAGCACGTGGTCCCCGGCTCACCGGCCAGACGGGCGCTCGCAGTCAGGTCTTTGGGAGCACCCTCCTGGCCTCCGAGGCTGGCGGGGGGTGCCCAGCTCCCCTCCACGGCCCTGGCACGGGGCACGAGCTCGCAGGGGAGGTAAAAATAGCGCCTGCGAGTTTGTGACGAAGAGGGGCTGGGAGATCCGCAGGCGTTTCAGGCAGTAATTATAGCAGAGCAAGTCTGGTCTGCCACCCACCCCTGCCATATGCGCCCACCCTGCGCCCCCTCGTCCCTGCTGCGCCCCGTGTCCCCGCAGCAGGGGACGGTCCCCTCTGAACCCCCCCCTCCCCCAGGCCAGGTCGGGGCAGGGAGGGATGCCACCGAGCCCACCCCAGCCCCCTCCAACCTGCGGGCACCAAAACCCGGCTGCTGCCCACGCGGCCCCGCACCCGTCCTCGTCCCCATCTCTCCTTGTCCCCCCCAAGAGGGATGAGCCCCCCCCATCTCCGTGGGGACAGAGAGCCGCTCCAGGCAGGAGGGGACCTGCAGATCTCCAGCCTGGGGAGGGCACCCATGGCACCCCACCGGGGGATGCTCCTCCACGGTCGTGTGCCCATCCGCACCCTAAGGCTGCTCGAGGGAGCTGGGACAGTCCCACAGTCCCCCCCATTTTGTGCTATTTTATTCCTCTTCTCCCCTCCCCGGGGGCAGAGGGGACGTGGCTGATGCCACCCACGAACTAAACCCGTTTGCACCTCAGGTGGCGCGAATCTCATCCCCATGGGGTGGGAAAGCATCCCTGGCACCGACCCCCGCATGGTCCCCCTGCCCCCAGACCCCCGCTGGGAACCCGAGGCTCGAGCAAAGCTGCAGCCCCCCCCTCCTCCATGGGAGGCGGTGCTCCTGGGACACTCGTGTCCTGCTCCCCCCAGCCTGGCACCCCCCCCCGGCACCGCAGTACCAAGGCTGGTGGTGGGACACCCAAGAGATGCCACGTGGTGGCCTCTCGGAGCTGCTGCGATGCCCTGAGGACCTGCCAATCCCGGGGTGGGGGACGAGGGGACGCAGGAGGCTCTGTGGGGGCGGCGGGACCCCCCCCGGGGGAAGCTCCAGCGTCACATTTTCCCTGCGAACGGGCACTTTCCTTCCCGAGAGCCGTGGTGCCGGCGTCACCATCCATCCCGCTGCAGGAAGGCTGCTTCGCTGGCAATGGCGAGCAGGAGCCCGTGGCATTTGCCTTCATCTTCACCAAGCTCTTCCTTAACCCTCCTCCCCATCCTGCCCCCCACCCCCCACCCCGGGGAAGGGGCGTAAAGAGCCCGGGGGCTGCTCCAGGGACGGGGTGGGGACGCGACACCCTGAATTTCTGCTCGTGACACCGGGGCTGCGAAGCAAGCAGAGCCTGCAGAGCCCCAAACCGCTGCCGAGAGCGGAGCCCCCGCGCTCCCTCCTCCTCCCCGGGGGGCTACCGAGCCCCCGGCGGCCGAGCCCAGCCAGGCGAGCAGCCCCCGGGCTGGGACTGACCTTGCTGGGACCTTATTTTTTTGATTTTTCTGCCAGAGCAGCGAAAAACCCGGGGCTACAGCCCGGCAATGGAAGAGCCCGGCAGAGCCATGGGGGGGGAAGCGGTGGGAAGAAGGGAAAAATAACGGCGGGGAGAGGAAACGGCCCCGAATTTCTGGTCATTGCACCCGGAACGAGCCACGTTTGCTCTCTTCATCCCTCCCTCCCCCCTTGCTGTCAGGGAGGCGTTTCGGGCCACCGCAGCGCCCGGAGCTGACTTCTCCCCCCCACCCCCGGCTGCTCGCTCCCATCCGCACACGCTGCTTTATTCCCAGCAGAAGCCGGGCGGGAGGAGATCCCTCCCCAGCGGGGCGCTGGGGGAGCAGCCAGCTCTCCAAAAGGCTTGGAACGGCCAAAATAATCCTCCCCCGGTTTCAGGAGCTGGAAAAGGGAGCCCTGCAAAGCCCCCCCCCCCCGGCACCGTCCCCATCCCTCCCCATGCAGAAAGTGGGATTTGCCAGGAAACTCCCCACCACCACCACCACCGGTTAAGTCCTGACCGGTTGCCACGGTGCCGTGCTGGGAACAGGCGGGGAAAATAATTGCCCATGGGTGTAAAAATCTGCAAAAAGGCTGCAAAAACCTGCCAAAGTCGGCAAAAAACCTCCCCTCCTCCGGGGAGAGGGACGATGTTCCAGGGGAAGACGTTTTCCCCCATCAAACCCCATTCCTTGTTTTTTCCCATCCTGCCGGTGGTGGGAATGGTGCTTCGGGTAACCCCAAAAAGCATCCCGGGGGGTGCATCCGGCCACGCAGGGGTGGATTCCCCGGAACCCCCCCCCCCCGGGGCTGCTGCTTTCCAGGTACGTGGGGCTGGCTCTGGCGGCGCAGAGGTGTTCTCCGCTCGCTGGCAGCCCCCCCTGCCTCCCAGGAGCCTCGGGGCCCTGAGCTGCATCCCGAGCAAATCCTCAGCCGAAGCTCTGCAGATCAGCCGGCAGCGGGGACGGGGAGCGGGGAAGCCGCCCTCCTCCCCCCGTCCCTCGGCATCAGCCTCCCGTTACCGACCTCCCCATCCGCCCGGGGACGATGGCACCCCAACGCCAAGCCAGGGGGACGCCAGGGAAGCCAGGAACCGCTGGTCCTCATGCCGTGGGAGCACCGTGTCCCCCCCAGGTCCCCACCAAAATCACGGTCCCCGGCACCGAGGCTGGTGGCACCACGTCCCCTCAGGTCCCCACCAAAATCACAGCCCTGGCACTGAGGCTGGTGGCACCACGTCCCCTGGGTCCCCAACAAAATCACAGCCTGGCACCGAGGTTGGTGGCACCACATCCCCCCAGGTCCCCACCAAAATCACGTCCCCAGCACCGAGGTTGGTGGCACCACGTCCCCTCAGGTCCCAATCAAAATCACGGCCCCACCTCGGTGGGACCACGTCCCTCCAGGTCCCCACCAAAATCACGTCCCTGGCACCGAGATCAGAGGCACCACATCCCCCTGGGTCCCCACCAAAATCGTAGCCTGGCACCGAGGTTGGTGGCACCACGTCCTCCCAGGTCCCCACCAAAATCACGTCCCCAGCACCAAGGCTGGTGGCACCACGTCCCCTCAGGTCCCCACCAAAATCACGGACCCACCTTGGTGGGACCACATGCCCCCAGGTCCCCACCAAAATCACAGCCCTGGCACTAAGGCTGGTGGCACCACGTCCCCTGGGTCCCCACCAAAATCACAGTCCCCGGCACCGAGGTTGGTGGCACCACGTCCCCTCAGGTCCCCACCAAAATCATGGCCCCACCTCGGTGGGACCACATGCCCCCAAGTCCCCACCAAAATCACAGCCCTGGCACTAAGGCTGGTGGCACCACGTCCCCTGGGTCCCCACCAAAATCATGGTCCCCGGCACCGAGGTTGGTGGCACTATGTCCCCTGGGTCCCCACCAAAATCATGGCCCCACCTCGGTGGGACCACATGCCCCCAAGTCCCCACCAAAATCACGTCCCTGGCACCGAGATCAGAGGCACCACATCCCCCCGGGTCCCCACCAAAATCGTGGCCCCGGCACCGAGGCCGGTGACACCGAACACAGAGGGGATGGGTGCGGAGGTGCCAGGGATGCAAGGACCCCTGTGCTCCGCTGAGCCCCACATCTATAGGGCAGCTGCCCCTCGGGCACACACGGGTGCACTTGGGCATCTCGGGGAGAGCCATCCCTCCGCCCCCCCCCCACCGGATCGCATCGCTTCCGCACCCGGGGAGTATTTTCTCCCTGAGTTATCTGGTGCCATCTCCCTCCATCCCAACGATTAATCCTCCCCAGCTAATTAGAGGAAAGGGCCCGAGAGCGCCCATTGAGCCTGGATCCAATTGCCTGCACCGGGGCGTAATTAAAAAACAAGCTGCTTAACGGCGGTGCGTGCCCCCGCGCCGGGATCGATGGGCAGCGTCTGTGCCGAGGGAGCCGGAGATTTAATTCCACCGCGGGAGACAAATCCATAGCGGGGCACGGCCGCCCGGTTCATCCCACGCCACCGGGCAAATTCCACCCGCGCCGGGTCACTGGAAGGATGCGGGTCCCCGGCACCGGCGCAAGGGAAAAGAGTCAAGAAACCCCAAATCAGGGCTGTTTAGAAGGGAGAAGCGCCGCGCCGCGAAAATCCCAGCTGGAGGAAAATCCCAGCTGGAGGAAAATCCCTGCTTTGAGGGGGGAATAACCTCATGAAAAAATAACCTCGTACCCCATCCCCTCTCCCCATCCCCTGGGAATCGCGGCGCGGTTCCCGCAGCCCCAGCTCCTCTCCCGGGGCGAGAGACGCCGCAGGAACCCAAACCCAAGGGGCCGCCGCGGGGATATTTCTCCCTCTTCTCCCCTGGGGGCTTTTTCCCAGAGGGATGGGGTGGGGGGTGGGGGGAAGAGAGGGAATCATTTCTGGGAGCAATCACGGCGGTTTATTATATCTCTCCCGCAGGGGGAAGCCACGCTCCGACGGGCAGCTCCATGCTGCTGCGGGGACACGGAATTCCTGGAATGGGGCGAGCAGCCGGGGAAGGAGGCAGAAAAGGCGATGGAAAACGGGGGAAAACGGGGAAAATTGGGGCACGGCCGGCCCTGTGCCGGGCTGGGATTCAGGCTCTGCCAACCACGAACCGCAGCTCCTGCGGGAAGCAGCCAGAGCTGGAAAATCCTTAGGGATGGCAGGATGGACGGACAGGCGGTGGGACACCCTCGCCACCCGGCACCGCAGCCACCCCCGGGGCCCCGAGCCCCCGCTCCCCTCAAATACCCACGGGCACCCCCAAAATCAGCCGCGGCAAAGCCCATCCCGCTGCTCCAGGCTCCCGCTGCCCACCCGGTGCCACGGTGAGGGCTCCCCGGCCGGGCACGGCATCGGGAGGGACGTCCCGCGGGAGCTGCCGGGAGCGTGGGACAGAGGGACAGCAACACACAGCGGCGAGAGTTACTCATTTCCAATTAATTTCACTAATTGCCTGGAGCTGGGAGGTGGGGGGGGGGTGATGATCCCCAAGGTGGAGAGGGGATCGTGGGATCTCACGGGATCCCATGGTGCTGAGATGGTGGCTTTGACCAGAGGGCACCCTGTCCCATCAGATGGCACCCTGTCCCATCAGACGGCACCCTGCCCACACCGGAGGGCACCCTGCCTGCACCAGAGGGCATCCTGCCCACACTGGGGGGGCACCCTGTCCCATCAGATGCCACCCTGCCTGCACCGGAGGGCATTGCCCACACCAGAGGGCACCCTGCCCACACCGGAGGGCACCCTACCTGCACCAGAGGGCATCCTGCCCACACTGGGGGGGCACCCTGCCCCATCAGATGGCACCCTGCCCACACCAGAGGGCACCCTGCCCACACCAGATGGCACTGCCCACACTGGGGGGGCACCCTGCCCGCACTGGAGGGCACCCTGCCCACACCGGAGGGCATCCTGCCTGCACCAGAGGGCATCCTGCCCAGTCTGGAGGGGCACCCTGTCCCATCAGATGGCACCCTGCCTGCACCGGAGGGCATTGCCCACACCGGAGGGCACCCTGCCTGCACCAGATGCCACCCTGCCCACACCGGAGGGCACCCTGCCCCACCAGATGCCACCCTGCCTGCACCAGAGGGCATCCTAACCACACTGGGGGGGCACCCTGCCCACACCAGATGGCACTGCCCACACTGGGGGGGGCACCCTGCCCGCACCGGAGGGCACCCTGCCCACACCGGAGGGCACGCTGCCAGTGGCACAGCCGGAGCACAGGCAGCGGGAGGCATCGGGCCGAGGACAGGAGGGCGGCTGAGGACACATGTCACCGCAGCCGCAGGACTTTTGTCCTCGCTGGCAAAACGCGTCCCCCCTCCCCGTTGCCAGGACCGGAGCCGCCGGGGGTGGGCAGGGGCTGCCCTGCTCCCGGTGACAGCGACGGCAGAGCCCCAG
This sequence comes from Numenius arquata, assembly GCF_964106895.1. Taxonomy (NCBI): domain Eukaryota; kingdom Metazoa; phylum Chordata; class Aves; order Charadriiformes; family Scolopacidae; genus Numenius; species Numenius arquata. The sequence goes on from NC_133577.1 coordinate 131,926,703, forward strand.
CCACCCAGCCCAGGGCAGCCGGGGCTGCCGATACCTCTGGAGCCCGTGCACCAGCATCTCCCAGCTCACACTCGGCGTCTCGCACACGCGTGTGCAAAGCCTGGCAGGTCCGTGCCCGAGAGGGGTGGCTTGTTCCGACCCCGTGCCACGTCCAGGGACTAAAGCAAACCTGCTCCGGGATGGCAAAGGAGGAGGGGACAGGGGACAGCTATGGGGGTGTGAGCTGTGCCGGGATGCCGGGAGAGGGTCCTGCTCCCTGGAGGGGGTGCTGCTTCCCTTGGGATGGGGTGGGATGAGATGGGGTGGGATGGGGGGGTACACCCAGCTCCACAATTCCTAAAGTGCAGCTCCCTCTAGTGTCACACCGGCCCTCCAGAGCTGCCACCGTGCACCCAGGAGGCAAGGTCACCGCTGTGCAAGGACATCACCCAGCAGGAGGGTCCCCAGGGTGCAGGGAGAGCACCCAGGAGGCAAGGACATCACCGCTGTGCAAGGACAGCATCCCCAAGGAGGGTCCCCAGGGTGCAGGGACACCACCCACGAGACAACGTCACGGTGCAAGGTCATCACCCGTGAGGAGGGTCCCCACTGCACAGGGACATCACTCATTAGGAGGGTCCTCACCCGTGCAGGGACAGCACCCACAAGGAGGGTCCCCACTGCACAGGGATATCACCCATGAGGACGGTCCCCAGGGTGGAAGGACACCACCCGCAAGGAGGGCCCCCATGGCACAGGGACATCACCCACGAGGAGGGTCCTCACCATGCAGGGACAGCACCCACAAGGAGGGTCAGCAAGGTGCAGCGACATCACCCATGAGGAGGGTCCCCACCATGCAGGGACAGCACCCACAAGGAGGGTCCCCAGGGTGCAGGGACATCACCCAGAAGGAGGGTTCCCACTGTGGAAGGACATCACCTACGAGGAGGGTCCCCACCATGCAGGGACATCATCCACAAAGAGGGTCTCCACGACACAGGGACATCACCCATGAGGAGGGTCCCCACTGCACAGGGACATCACCCATGAGGAGGGTCTCCACGGCACAGGGACAGCACCCACAAGGAGGGTCCCCATGATGCAGGGACAGCACCCACGAGGAGGGTCCCCACTGTGGAAGGACATCACCTACGAGGAGGGTCCCCACCATGCAGGGACATCATCCACAAAGAGGGTCTCCACGACACAGGGACATCACCCATGAGGAGGGTCTCCACAGCACAGGGACATCACCCATGAGGAGGGTCCCCAAGGTGGAAGGACATCACCCATGAGGAGGGTCCCCACCATGCAGGGACATCATCCACAAAGAGGGTCTCCACGACACAGGGACATCACGCATGAGGAGGGTCTCCACGGCACAGGGACATCACCCATGAGGAGGGTCCTCACCATGCAGAGACATCACCCATGAGGAGGGTCCCCAAGGTGGAAGGACATCACCCATGAGGAGGGTCTCCACAGCTCAGTGACACCACCCACAAGGAGGGTCCCCATGATGCAGGGACACCACCCACGAGGAGGGTCCCCACAGCACAGGGACATCACCCATGAGGAGGGTCCCCACGGCACAGAGACATCACCCATGAGGAGGGTCTCCACGGCACAGGGACATCACCCATGAGGAGGGTCCCCAAGGTGGAAGGACATCACCCATGAGGAGGGTCCCCACTGCACAGGGACATCACCCATGAGGAGGGTCTCCACGGCACAGGGACAGCACCCATGAGGAGGGTCCCCAAGGTGGAAGGACATCACCCATGAGGAGGGTCCCCACCATGCAGGGACATCATCCACAAAGAGGGTCTCCACGACACAGGGACATCACCCATGAGGAGGGTCCCCACAGCACAGGGACATCACCCATGAGGAGGGTCCCCATGACGCAGGGACAGCACCCACGAGGAGGGTCCCCACTGTGGAAGGACATCACCCACAAGGAGGGTCCCCAGGGTGCAGGGACAAGCCCCAAGCCGGGGTGCAGGCAGGGGACAGGGGAGGGCCCAGCCCGAGGGCCAGGCGGCGTTTGGGGCGGAGGAGGCAGGTGACGAAGCAGCGCCAGGGAGACCAAAAGCTCATCCTGCCCTAATTATCCCCGACACTCGTTTTATCCATCTTGCAGGGGACGATCCCGCTCCGCCGCAGCGGCTGCCAGCGGCCACCCCTCCCTCCCGGGGCTTGTCACATCGTCCCGCTTCTCCCAGGCAACGGGGGGGCTCCGAGCCGGGCAGGGGAGCCCCAAATCCCGGGGACAGGCTTGGGGGGGGGGGGGGGGGGGGGCGCAGGGTCCCCACATCCCCGCTCCTTGGGGACACGGCAGCAGCCATCACCCGTCACCGCACGCAGGAGAGGGGAGGAGAAGCTGCTCGGTGGTGGGGCAGCAGCTCAGGGGATCCACCGCAGGGGTCCCCAAAACAGGCAGGGCACCCCGGGGCGGGCAGGGCACCCCAGGGTGGGCAGGGGTCCCCAGGGTAGGAAGGGCACCCCAGGGTGGGCAGGGGTCCCCAGGGCAGGCACCTCGGGCAGACAGAGGTCCCCAGAACGGGCAGGGATCCCCACGGCAGGCAGGGATCCCCAAAACAGGCAGGGATCCCCATGGCAGGCAGGGGTCCCCAAAACAGGCAGGGGTTGCCAAAACATGCAGGGCTCTCCAAAACAGGCAGGGCTCCCCAAAACAGGCAGGGCACCCCAGGGCAGGCAGGGCATCCCTAGGGCGGGTAGGGTTCCCCAAAATGGGCGATGCTCCCTAGGGCAGGAAGGGGTCCCCGGAGCAGGCAGGGCTCCCCAAAACAGGCAGGGGTCAGGGCTGACAGGGCACCCCGGGGCAGGCAGGGGTCCCCAAATTGGGCAGGGCACTTTCAGGCAGGCAGGGCTCCCCAAAACGGGCAGGGGTCCCCAAAACGGGCAGGGCACCCCAGGGCAGACAGGGCCCGCTGGGGAAGGCAGGGCTCCCCAAGGCAGGCAGGGGTCCCCAAAACAGGCAGGGATCCCCACGGCAGACAGGGGTCCCCAAACCAGGCAGGGGTCCCCAGGCCAGGCAGGGGTCCCCAGGCCAGGCAGGACTCCCCAAAACAGGCAGATCTCCCCAAAACTGGGAGGCTCTCTGGGGTGGGCAGAGGTCTCCAAAACAGGCAGGGATCCCCACGGCAGGAAGGGATCCCCAAAACAGGCAGGGGTTGCCAAAACATGCAGGGCTCCCCAAAACAGGCAGGGGTCCCCAGGGCAGACAGGGCACCCTGGGGCAGGCAGGGCTCCCAAAAATAGTCAGGGCACCCCGGGGCAGGCAGGGGTCCCCAGGGTGGGCAGCGCTTCCCAAAACAGGTAGGGGCCCCTGGGGCAGGTAGGGGTTCCCAGGGCAGGCAGGGCACCCCAAAACAGGCAGGGCACCCCATGGCAGGCAGGGGTCCCCAAAATGGGCAGTGTAACCCAGGGTGGGCAGGGGTCCCGAGGGCAGGCAGGGGTCACTGGGGCAGGGCACCCCAGGGCAGGTAGGGGTCCCCAAAATGGGCAGGGTACCCCAAAGCAGGCAGGGCATCCTGGGGAAGGAAGGGCACCCCAAAACAGGCAGGGGTCCCCAGGGCAGGCAGGGGTTCTCAGGGCAGGGCACCCCAAAACAAGCAGGGGTTCCCAGGGCAGGCAGGGCTCCCCAAAACAGTTGGGGTCCCCAGGACAGGCAGGGCAACCCGGGGCAGGCAGGGCTCCCTAAATTTGGCAGGGGTCCCCGGGGCAGGCAGGGGTTCTCAGGGCAGGGCACCCCAAAACAGGCAGGGGTTCCCAGGGCAGGCAGGGCACCCTGGGGCAGGCAGGGGTTCCCAGGGCAGGCAGGGCTCCCCAAAACAGGCAGGGCTCCCCGAGGCACCCCCGCAAACACCCGCAGAGCCAGAGCCGTGCCGCCGGCATCGCTGCCAGCCCCCCAGCCCCCCCACCCCCAACTTCATTTGATCTCCCCGCGAGCAGACAGCTCTCAGAAGTCCCAGCTCTCTGCCGGGGTGGGCTTTAAAAGTATATTAAAAAAAAAAAAAAAAAGAAAAAAAAAAAAAGAAGAAAGGGGGGGTGGGCAAAAGAGGAATTTTGCCGCAAAGATTGATGCTGACAGCGAGCCGCGAGAAGGCAAGGGCGAGCCACCCCGTGCCGGGCTGTCATCTCCGATCAGGCCGCGCCGCCAACCTCCGGGGACTGTTTTGATCATTAACGGAAAGGAGATTTTGGCTTTTTTTTTTTTTTTTTTTTTATCATCGCTTCCCCTCAATCAAATTAATCTGAAGTGAAAAACGTGGAGCTGACAAAGGAAATATTTATAAAGCCGACGAGGCGACATCAAAGGCGAGCGGGCGCCCGGCTCCCTGGGCTACCCGAAGGGCGAAGGCAGGAGCCCGGCGCGCGCCCCACGGTTATGGGGGGGCTTTAAAGAGGGAGGCTGAAGGCACCCGCAGCCCACCGGCTCGTTGCTCTTATTTCTGGTGGCCACTGGCTCCTGACCAGCCACTTTGGGCACGGGGACGGTGCCAGCTGGCCGCTGTCCCCCCTCCCCTCCTCCTGCCGCCCACTGTGGCCCCACGGCTCCTGCCCGTCCCTCCGGAGGGGCTGATCCTGCTGCCCCCCACTCCGGGGGTGTTGATGCCGCACACCATAGGGGGCCGGGGAGGAAGGCAGGACCCTCATCCTCCTCCTCAGCATGGCAACCCACACCTTGACCCGGTTGTGGGGACACGGGGGACACAGAGAGCAGCCACCAGCCTTGGGGACAGCTGGGGACATGGGGATGGAACCCCAACACCAGCACGGGGGACACAGAGAGCTGTCACCAACCTCGGGGACAGCTGGGGACATGGGGATGGAACCCCAACACCAGCACGGGGGACACAGAGAGCTGTCACCAACCTCGGGGACAGCTGAGGACATGGGGATGGAACCCCAACACCAGCACGGGGGACACAGAGAGCTGTCACCAGCCTCAGGGACAGCTGAGGACATGGGGATGGAACCCAAACACCAGCACGGGGGACACAGAGAGCTGTCACCAGCCTTGGGGACAGCTGGGGACACGGGGATGGAACCCCAACACCAGCACGGGGGACACAGAGAGCTGTCACCAGCCTCGGGGACGGCTGAGGACATGGGGATGGAACCCCAACACCAGCACAGGGGACACAGAGAGCTGTCACCAGCCTCGGGGACGGCTGAGGACATGGGGATGGAACCCCAGCACCAGCACGGGGGACACAGAGAGCTGTCACCAGCCTCGGGGACGGCTGAGGACATGGGGATGGAACCCCAGCACCAGCACGGGGGACACAGCTGTCACCAGCCTCGGGGACAGCTGAGGACATGGGGATGGAACCCCAACACCAGCACGGGGGACACAGAGAGCTGTCACCAGCCTCGGGGACGGCTGAGGACATGGGGATGGAACCCCAACACCAGCACGGGGGACACAGAGAGCTGTCACCAACCTCGGGGACAGCTGAGGACATGGGGATGGAACCCCAACACCAGCACGGGGGACACAGAGAGCTGTCACCAGTCTTGGGGACAGTTGAGGACATGGGGATGGAACCCCAGCACCAGCACAGGGGACACAGAGAGCTGTCACCAGTCTTGGGGACAGCTGAGGACATGGGGATGGAACCCCAACACCAGCACGGGGGACACAGAGAGCTGTCACCAGTCTTGGGGACAGTTGAGGACATGGGGATGGAACCCCAGCACCAGCACGGGGGACACAGCTGTCACCAGCCTCGGGGACAGCTGAGGACATGGGGATGGAACCCCAGCACCAGCACGGGGGACACAGAGAGCTGTCACCAGTCTCGGGGACGGCTGAGGACATGGGGATGGAACCCCAACACCAGCACGGGGGACACAGAGAGCTGTCACCAGTCTCGGGGACGGCTGAGGACATGGGGATGGAACCCCAACACCAGCACAGGGGACACAGAGAGCTGTCACCAGTCTTGGGGACAGTTGAGGACATGGGGATGGAACCCCAGCACGAGCACGGGGGACACAGAGAGCAGCCACCAGCCTCGGGGACAGCTGGGGACATGGGGATGGAACCCCAACACCAGCACGGGGGACACAGAGAGCTGTCACCAGTCTCGGGGACGGCTGAGGACATGGGGATGGAACCCCAACACCAGCACGGGGGACACAGAGAGCTGTCACCAACCTCGGGGACAGCTGAGGACATGGGGATGGAACCCCAACACCAGCACGGGGGACACAGAGAGCTGTCACCAGTCTTGGGGACAGTTGAGGACATGGGGATGGAACCCCAGCACCAGCACAGGGGACACAGAGAGCAGCCACCAGCCTTGGGGACTGGGTGACCGGGGCCGGTGGCTCCTGCCTGCCAGAGAGAATGCAAACCAGGTTTGGGGAGACAAAGGGTGGTTTCCAGCAACAGCGACGCACAGCAGGGTGGGAGAGATGGCGGCGGGAAGAAAACCGGCACCAGTAGCCCCCAGCACGGGGCCAGGACCCTCCCAGCAAGGACTGGTTTTCCCATTTCAGAGTGCAGAGCTCCCAGCCACATCCTGGCAGCCGCTTCTGACAACCCCAAGTGACAGGCTTCCCGTGAGAAAAGCCTCACAAGCTGCTATTTCATATTATATTTTTTTTCCTTTTTTTTTTTTCTTTTTTTTCTTTTTTTTTTTCTTTTTTTTCTTTTTTTTTTTTAATATATAAACAGGGCTCTGGAAGGGGAAGACACAATTAGGCATGGAAACAGTCCTCAATGAGCAGCAGCGAGCAGCCTCGCTACCAAGGAAATTGATTTTATTTGACCATTTTATGGGCGTTTGAAAATTGCCTCCTGAGCATGTGCTCGGGTGCTTTAAGCGCACATTATATCCTTCATTCCCCTGAATTGCTTTAAACCAGCCCAGAAAAAATACGCCGGGGAAAACAAAGGGGAAATACCAAGCGACGGCAGGGACAGAGCAAGAGCTGTGGGTGGGAGGGGGCTCAGAGGATGCTCCGGATTTGGCTGCACCCCACAATTCCCCCCAGCGCCGACTCCCGGCCCCTCGTTAGCACCCAGGACCCCGTCACCTCCCCCCCCCCCGCCCCCCCCCCCCCGCATCCTACCTTCTTCCCGATGAGCTTCTTGCGCAGGAACTCCCGGGCCTCGAACATGTAGGGAATGTCATAGAGGGGCCTCAGCTTCCTGTTCTTGTCCTGCAGAGGGGGGGGAAAGAGGGGGGCACAGGTCAGGACACCCCCCGAAACCACCACTCCCTAGGAGGGGACACCCCAAAGCTGCCCCCAGCACCCTCCGCCTGCTCCCATGGGTGCCCTCCCGCTCCTGCACCCCCAGGGTGGGCTCCCCGAGGATCACCAGAGTCCCGGCTCCACCGAAACCCTGAGGGGACCCCCGGGGTGACACGAGCATCCTCCCATGAGGACATGCCACCGGTCACCTCATGGCGTCAGCCTGAGCACCTCCTCCGAGCTTAAGCGGCAGCTCCGTAAGGGGAAGGGATGGAGTTTTGGTGGGGGTGGGATGGCCAGGGTCCTCCCGAGGAGCCGACCAGCTCCCCCAAGCCCCCCCAGCCCCGCTCACCCCGTGTCCCAGCCAGAAAAGAGTCGGGGTGGGGATGGAGCTGCCACCGAGGCTGGCAATGTCATCGTCCCCCCCCCAGGAAGTGCCAGTGGCAGGGACAGCATCCCCCAACCCCTGGGGACTCCAGGCAGGGGTCCCTCCTGCCCCGTCATGGTCCCCAAGAGTGGCCAAAGAGGATGCCCTGCAAGAACATGGGGCAGGGACACAGCAGCGTCCCCGGTCACCCTCCCCAGGATGGGCCTTTGGGGACTGAGCAATTCTCAGGCCAGAGGAGGTGTCTTCGGAGCCACCACCCCAAAAGGGGTTTGTCCCCCCCTAAAGTGTGCTACCACCACCCCTGGGCGCAGCACGCAGTGTGATGGTACCATGGACTCAGCTCTGAAAACGGTGCCAAGGGGCTGCCACTGCTCAGCACCATCCCTGGAAGGAGCGATGCGGCTCTTCCCAACAGATCCTGCTCCCTCACTGGTGCTGTGCTGGAATTTGGACACACTTTGTGGTCAGCTGCACTGGCACCGTTAAGGTTATGGTGCCTTCGGGCCCTGCCAGCATGCCAGGGGAGGAGGAGGAGGGTGGAGAAGCCAACACAGTGCAACTCAACCCAACTCAACTCAACCCAACTCAATCCAACTCAACTCAACCCAACTCAATCCAACTCAATCCAACCCAACCCAACCCAACCCAATCCAACTCAACCCAATCCAACTCAACCCAACCCAACCCAATCCAACTCAATCCAACTCAACCCAACCCAACCCAACCCAATCCAACCCAACCCAACCCAATCCAACTCAATCCAACTCAACTCAACTCAATCCAACTCAACTCAACCCAATCCAAACCAACCCCGGGAGCTCCCCAGCCCACGATGGCCAAGGACATGCTCCCAGCCCTCCCCAGCCCAAGGACATCCCTTGGCACGTCGCTCTGCTTGCCGGCATGGTGCAGTGGGGCACAGCCCCCCCCCCAACCCTGCCGAGCCAGGGAGGAACACACTGAAAAGAGGGAGATAAGGTGAAAGCAGCAGGAAATGAAGGAGAGGAATCAGATGGGAGAGGGAGTGAGCGGACAAAGACACGCCAGCACTCACGCTCCGCGTTCTTCCATCATGAATGAGGTTTTGACAGCGTTTATTGTCCCTGACACCGTTCCCAGGCTGCTCCTTGGAGCCGTTCCCTCCTCCACCTGCATCACCGCATCCCCTGCCAATGCCGGCAACGGGAAGGGGCCGGATCCTGGGAGGGTATCCCCACCCATGGCAGTGACCTGGTGCTGCACCCAGCGCCAAACCCATCCCCAGAGGAGGCTCCTGCTCATGGAATGGCTAAAAACCCCTTTGCCGGCAGGGTGAGGGCAGGTCCCGAGCCTGGCAGGGTGCGGGATCGGCGGAGCCAGGATTTCACGTGGAAAGGAGCTTTTATGCTCACCGGGGGTCAGCCCGATATCACTCGTGGCACAGAGAAGCTTCCTGGCAGCTAATGAGATGGGGTTAACGAGGCTGGCAGGGAGCTGTGGCGGGCAGCACGGGATGCGGTGCCAGCCAGCCGGCCCCGAAGCCGGTTTGCCGGCGGGGAGAGGGCTCTCTCCTCGCCCCATATAAAATAAAGGGCACGGGGACGGCACAGCTGGCGGGTGGCCCGAGGGAAGCCCCGGCACAGGGCTCAGGGACGGTGCCGCTGCCGTAGGAAAGGCCAGGGCCGGCTCCCCGGCTGCGCCTGGGCACGCTGCAGGACGATGCATTATTCACACCGTTCCCCTCCCCGGCGAGGTGCACAGGGACGGAGGCGTCTCCATTATTCAGCTGGTGCCAGAAAAATTCCCGGCCCCATGCCAGAGCTGGAGTCGAGCCGCGTGATAAATCCTGCGGCGCTGGGAGAGGGGTCTGAGCGGGGCTGCTGGGGGGGAGAGGGAGGGCACAGGGGAGTGCCCACTCCTCCAAGGTCATCCTCCCATAGACCGGGGGTATCCCCCCCAGGGCATCCCCCTATGGGGCATCCCCCCATGGATTGGGGGCATTCCCCACACACCAGGGGCATCCTCTCATGGGGCATCTCCCCTGGACCGTGGGCATCCACCCCAAGGCATCTCCCCCAGGGCATCACCCCATGGGGCATCCCCCCAAGAACTAGGGGCATCCCCCTGGAGCATCCCCCATGGACTGGGGGCATCCTCCCATGGAGGATTCCCCCCCTGGACCATGGGCATCTCCTCCAGGGCATCCCCCCATGGGCATCCTCTACCAGGGCATCCCCCATGGACTGGGGGCATCACCCCATGGTCTGGGGGCATCCAGGGGCATCTCCCTCGTGGTTCTGGGACATCCTCCCATGGGGCATCTCCTCCTGGACCATGGGCATCCACCCTGGAGCATCCCTCCATGGACTGGGGGCATCATCCCACAGGGCATCTCCACCCAGACGAGGGCATCCCCCCCTGGGGCATTGCCCTATGGATTGGGGCATCCTCTCATGGAGGATTTCCCCCCTGGACCATGAGTATCTCTCCCAGGGCATCCCCCCATGGGCATACCCCATGGACCAGGGGCATCACCCCATGGTCTGAAGGCATCCTCCCATGGGGCATCCTTTCACAGACCAGGGGCATCCCCCCATGGTCCGGGGGCATCCTCCAATGGAGCATCTCCCCATGGATGAAGGGCATCCTCCCAGGGCATCCCCCATGGACTGGGGGCATCCTCCTATGGGGCATCTCCCCCTGGACCATGGGCATCCACCCCGGAGCATCCCCCCATGGACCACAAGCATCCTCCCATGGACCAGTGGCATCTTCCCATGGGCTTGCACCCCGTCCCCCTGCTGCACCCCAAAGCGGAGACCAGGCTCTGCTCCAGCCCCCGGGGCAGGCAGGGGCTCAGGTAGCCCAGTAGCATCAAGGGCCAGCATGGCTACCAGCCATATGCCGGCAGAGACGACCACGCAGGAGCTGCCCCCGGCCATGCCACCCACCGGCCACCCTTCCCAATCCCAGCCGAAGCGACGGGGAGCACAATGCCAGCCTCCCTTTCCCCACTTCCAGCCCCTGCTCCCTGCCGGGAGAGCCCCCCCTAAAGCCCGGGAGAGCCCCCCAAAGTAAGCGCTCGCACTCAAACGCTCGCCTTGGCAGCGCAGCCACGCGGGGACCTGGTGGGACACGGATGACGAGTCTCTCCCACCCTCCACAAGGTCACGGCGAAGCTTCAAGATAAATAATGCCACCCGGGCTCCTGTCTGCTGCTCTGCGCAGGCAAAGCCCTCTGCAAACAGTAATTAATCCTCACTAACGAACTCCAAATTTATTGCTTATTTAAGTGTCTATCTGGCACAGGCTGTTAAGTCCCTAATCCCGTCCCGCACCGCGCTGGAGCAGGGGAAAGGGGATGGCGGGAGCGAGCGGCAAAGCCCTTGGGTGGCCCCGGCATCAGCCGGCCCACGGTGCAGCGCCGGGGGCTCGGGAGCCAGCGGCGATTAGATTGGCAGAGGAATGACCAGAGAGCGGTGGGGCAACCTCTGCACGGGGGGGGAGCAGGAGCTGCTCCCAAAGATGCCCCGGCTTTGCTTTCAAAGCTCCCGTGGGATGCACCCTCCATCCCACCTGGCACGTGGTCCATTTTGGCTCTGGATCACGGCACGGGGCTGGCACGGCGTGGCTGTGGGTCCCAGCACAGAGCTGGCACGGTGTGGCTGTGGGTCCCAGCACTGTGCTGGTGGGGTGTAGCTGTGGTCCTGGCACAGCACTGGCACAGTGCAGCCGTGGGTACCAGCACGGTGCTGGTGTGGCACAGCCGTGGGTCCAGGAAGAAGACTGGCACGGTGTCGCTGTCGGTCCTGGCACAGCACTGGGTCCTGGCACAGGGCTGGCACAGTGCCAGCTGTGGGTCCCAGCACTGTGCTGGTGGGGTGTAGCTGTGGTCCTGGCATGGTACTGGCACGGTGCATCCGCGAGTCCCAGCATGGGGGCTGGCACAGCACAGCTGTGGGTCCCAGCAAAGTGTGGCCATGGGTCCCGGCACGGCAACTGCTGTGGTGTAGCCGTGGGTCCTGGCACGGTGCAGCCATGGGTCCCAGTAAAGTGCTGCCATGGTGCATCCATGGGTCCCAGCACAGCGCTGGCATGTTGCAGCCATGGATCCTGGCACGGCACTGGCATGGTGCAGCCATGCGTCCTGGCATGGGGCTGGCACGATACAGCCATGGATCACGGCATGGGGCTGGCATGGTGCAGCCGTGGGTCCTGGCATGACACTGGCACAGTGTGGCCATGGGTCCTGGCATGGGGCTGGCACGGTGTGGCCATGGGGCCGGCACGGTGCAGCCGTGGGTCCTGGCATGGGGCTGGCACAGTGTGGCCATGGGGCTGGCGCGGTGCAGCCGTGGGTCCTGGCATGGGGCTGGCACGGTGTGGCCATGGGGCTGGCGCGGTGCAGCCGTGGGTCCTGGCATGAGACTGGCACAGTGTGGCCATGGGGCTGGCGCGGTGCAGCCGTGGGTCCTGGCATGGGGCTGGCACAGTGTGGCCATGGGGCTGGCGCGGTGCAGCCGTGGGTCCTGGCATGACACTGGCACAGTGTGGCCATGGGTCCTGGCATGGGGCTGGCACGGTGTGGCCATGGGGCTGGCACGGTGCAGCCGTGGGTCCTGGCATGGGGCTGGCACAGTGTGGCCATGGGGCCGGCACGGTGCAGCCGTGGGTCCTGGCATGGGGCTGGCACAGTGTGGCCATGGGGCCGGCACGGTGCAGCCGTGGGTCCTGGCATGGGGCTGGCACAGTGTGGCCATGGGGCCGGCGCGGTGCAGCCGTGGGTCCCAGCGCGGTGCTGGTTCTCCGGAGGGGCTCCGGCATAGCCCGGGATTCACCCTCTCGTGTGAAATCTCAGCTGCGCTAACGAGCTGCGCAAACGAGCGGAGGGGAAACGCCTGCCCTGGAAGCAGCCTTCAAGTGCTTAAAAGCCTCTTGTGCGAGCACGGGGGCCGGGGGGGGGGCGGGGGGGGGGGGGGGGGGGGGCAGACCCCGGCATCGCACCAAAGCAAACGTCTGCCTTAAAAAAAACCCCTGCGGCAACCCGGGAGCATCTCAGGGGGCTGCGGCCACCCCAAAAAGGGGACCACAGCCACCCCGTGCCGGGACCCCCGGGGAGGAAGCCGGAGAGGTGGGGAGGGGTGGGGGGCTGAGCCCTCACCGAGCCCCCGTGGTCGTGACACTGATGAAAAACGCCAAGGCTCCCGCGATTCCCCGGCGGGAGAAAAAAGCTGTGCCAGGAGCAGGATAATGGAAAGGCTGGAGTGGCCGATACGTACCAGAGAGAGCACACAAAGCTGCTGCTGCTGCTGCTTTCTTTTTGGTTTTTAAAGGACTTTTCAAGCCAAGAGCTCGAACAGCGGCGGCGCGTGTGTGTGTGTGTCCCCCCCCCCCTTCCCCGGGGGAAGCAACATCCCTCGGGAGGGGGAGAGGGATGGCAAAGCCCCACGGACGCCAAAACGCCGGCCCCGGCTTCCCCCGGCTGCCGGGGAAGAGCCCTCAGCCATTCAAAAAATAATTAAAAATAGGAAAAAAAAAAAAAAAAAAAAAAAAAAGCCCATTAGCCTCATTCAATTAAAGGTGAGTGGCGAGGAAGCCGGGTTATTAGCCAGAAAGTCAATGCGGAGCGAGATGCTGGAGGGGGAGGGGGGGGGGGGGCAGAATCTGATACTTCCCCCCCTCCCAAGGACAGGGATTTCAACCCAAAATCGATGGGAACGTGCCGCTTCCTTGCAGACACGCGCCGGGGAAAAAAAAAAAAGCTGTTTTTTTGTTTAAAACGAAAGAGGGAGCATCTCCAAAGCGGGTGCCGTCCCCGGGGCCGGCGCTGGCTGCCCTCCCCCCCCCCCCCCCCCCCCCCAGCCTCCCCCCTCCTTAAATAACCCCCGCGTGGCATTAAATACCTAACGGGCCGAGTGAATTACAGCTCTCCCGTCAAATTAACATCATTACGCCCTACAGTAGCCAATTAACCTCTATTTTCAGGAAAGCAGCCGCCCGTGTCTGCCGCGAAGGATCGCATCCTGCCGCGGGAAGCAGGGGGGGGGGGGTTTACACACCGAGAGCCCCCACGGCCGGGGGTCCCACTGCCGGCCCCCGTCCCAGGGGCAGGGGATGGGGACGACGATGGATGCGGGTACATTGGGAGCAGATGGAAATACTCCGAGATCCCGGCCGGAGGAACGCAGCCCGGGGTGCTGGCGGAGGTGCAGGTGCCGGGGTGCTGGCAGAGCCGGGGGAACAGCCCGGACCCCCCCCCTCTCCGGGGATGAGCCGGGTCTCCCAGCTCCCCGTAGGCAGGATTTTGGGGGTTCCTTCCATGAATCCCGGGGTGGGATGCTGCGGGGTGACCCCCGAAGAGCCGAGGGGACCCGCAGCCCAGCAGCGCCGCAGGTGGGGAGATCTCCCCCCCCACACCTTTTCCCCGGCAGCGCAATTAGGGAAGCTTATTATTTGTAAAGCAATTAGCAAAGCAAATCAACTCCGAGCGACGCGCCAGAATAAGCCGTGCAGAGCGGCGAGGCGAGGGGGAGATCACCAGCTGCCACCGAGAGCGGTGCCGGCAGCGTGCCCGCGGTCCCCGGGGCTGCTCGGGGACACAGCAGCCCCCCCAGGAGACCCCTGGACGGGGGGGGGGAACCTGCCCCGGGCTCTGGGGGAAGGATCCGGCCGGGAGCAAGTGGGGCTCCTCGGTGGGGGTGGGGGGGCTGCGGAGGCAGGTCCTGCTCCCCCCGGCACCGGGAAGGCAAAGGCGAGGGAGGGATGGGGAGAGGGTTCGTTAGGGGAAAGGGTTCATTAGCAGAGGGATGGGGAGAGGGTTCATTAGGGGAGGGATGGGGAGAGGGTTCGTTAGGGGAAAGGGTTCATTAGCAGAGGGATGGGGAGAGGATTTGTTAGGGGAGGGATGGGGAGAGGGTTCATTAGGGGAGGGACGGGGAGAGGGTTCGTTAGATGAGGGACAGAGAGAGGGTTCGTTAGATGAGGGACAGGGAGAGGGTTCGTTAGATGAGGGATGGGGAGAGGGTTCGTTAGGGGAGGGATGGGGAGAGGGTTCGTTAGATGAGGGACAGGGAGAGGGTTCGTTAGATGAGGGACGGGGAGAGGGTTCGTTAGGGGAGGGATGGGGAGAAGGTTCGTTAGATGAGGGATGGGGAGAGGGTTCGTTAGATGAGGGACGGGGAGAGGGTTCATTAGGGGAGGGATGGGGAGAGGGTTCGTTAGCAGAGGGACGGGGAGAGGGTTCATTAGGGGAGGGACGGGGAGAGGGTTCGTTAGCGGAGGGACGGGGAGAGGGTTCGTTAGGGGAGGGACGAGGAGAGGGTTCATTAGGGGAGGGACAGGGAGAGGGTTCGTTAGGGGAGGGATGGGGAGAGGGTTCATTAGGGGAGGGACAGGGAGAGGGTTCGTTAGGGGAGGGATGGGGAGAGGGTTCGTTAGCAGAGGGACGGGGAGAGGGTTCGTTAGGGGAGGGATGGGGAGAGGGTTCGTTAGGGGAGGGACGGGGAGAGGGTTCATTAGGGGAGGGATGGGGAGAGGGTTCGTTAGGGGAGGGACGGGGAGAGGGTTCGTTAGGGGAGGGATGGGGAGAGGGTTCGTTAGCAGCATCACGCCTGCAGTCCCCATCCCCTACCCGAACACAAGAGAGTCCCCTGCTTTAATCACTTTCATTACCCAAACGGGCTCCCCGCTGGAGGAGGAAATTTCCTGTAATTGGAAATCGACCGTTTTAACGTGATTTGCATTTTATCAAAGCGCCTTGAGAGGCCCCACAGGAGCCCTCCCCCCCCCCTCACCCCCGGGGCCCCGGCACGGTCGGGGGGGGGGGGAGCTGGAGGTGCCCCCGTACCCCAGTGACGATGCTGTCCCCTCGGGAGCGGGGACCTTGCATGGTGGTGGCCACCCCGGCCGGGCTGAGCTTGCCGGTAGCCACCCCTGGTGGCAAGGGGTGAGCTCGTTGCCGACCTTCCTCGCTCTCCTCCCGCTCCGGAAAAGCTCTTCTGCCTCTTCCCCAGCAGCTTCCCGGCTCAGGACGCCCGAAGCCAGCTCGGGAAGGCAGGGGACAACCAGCTTTTTGGTGGCACAACCAGCCCAGCCCCAGTCACACCGCACAGGGGCACCGAAGGCTTTTCTCCATCATCATCATCATCATCCTCAACACGGAGCCGGGTCTGCAGCCGGAGGCGGGTCCGGGCTCCACCACGGAGAGCACGGAGCAAGTTTTCCGCGTCCTCCGGTCCCCTTCCCCGAAAGCAGAGAGCGACCCAGCCCACGGAGGGGCTGCGGGAAGGGGAAAGGCTGCTCCATCCCGGCCGCTGTCTCCTCCTGCCTCATCCCGGATCCATCCTCCTCCTCTCCCATAAAACCCATCTTGATGGTGTTGCCGGCGCAGGGTCTCCTCCCCGGGAGCTGCCGGCGCCCGGGCTCCCTGCCGCAGCCTCGCCAGCAGCTCTCCATCGCCATCCAGCCTGAAGGCACCCGTTAATCACGTTAGGGGCCCTAATTTAAACCTTCCGGCTCCTGCCCCACGCTGCCGGCTCCTCTCCCTCTGCCGGCCGTGAAGAGCCGGAGGAACCACAGCCCACGGGGGCAGGGAGCATCCCGACACGGGAACCGCACATGCCGACACGGGAACCGCACGTGCCGACATGGGAACTGCACATGCCAACACGGGAACCGCACGAGCCAACACGGGAACCGCATGTCCTGACATGCGAACCACATGTGCCGCCACGAGAACCGGACGTGCCGCCACGGTATGCACTGCATGCACTGACACAGGAACTGCATGTGCCGACACGGGAACCGCACGTGCCAACATGGGAACCGCATGTCCTGACGTGCGAACCACATGTGCCAACACGAGAACCGCATGTGCCGACACGGGATCTGCACCTCTCAACATGGGAAGTGCACATCCTGACATGGGAACTGCATGTGCCAACATGGGAACCGCACGTGCCGACACAGGAACTGCACTTGCCAACATGAGAACCGCACATGCTGACACGGACCAACAAGTGCCAACATGGGAACCGCACGTGCCAACAGGAGAACTGCATGTTCCGACACGGGAACTGCAAGTGCCAGCACGGGAACCACATGTGCCAACATGGGAACTGAACGTGTCAAAATGAGAATCGCATGTGCTCACATGGGAACTGCGCATCCCGACACAGGAACCACATGTGCCGACATGGGAACCACATGTGCCAACATGAGAACTGCACATGCCAACACGGGAACTGCATGTCCCGACATGGGAACTGCAAGTGCCAACACGGGAACCACATGTGCCAACATGGGAACTGAACATCCAGACATGAGAACCACATGTGCCAACATGGGAACAGCATGTGCCAACATGGGAACCGCACGTGCCAACACAGGAACTGCACATGCCAACATGGGAACTGCACGTCCCAACATGGGAACTGCAAAGTGCCAATGCGGGAACCGCATTGTGCCAACATGGGAACTGCACGTGCCGACATGAGAACCGCACGTGCCAACACGGGAACAGCACGTGCCAACATGGGAACTGCACGTGCCGACGTGAGAACCGCGCATCCTGCCAGCGCCGCAGCATCCCCGGGGCAAACGGGACGTGAAACACTCAGCGACTCCAGCCCGCACCAGGAAACCGGCCCCGCTCCCTTTTTGGGCTCAAAAAACCCAAAGCCAGGCGCAGCCAAGCCCAAAAGGGAAAGCGGGAGATGGAGCTGAGCTGTGGGGAAGAACTTCTTTGCTGTGAGAAAAGCACGTTTTGTTTGCGGCCCGTAATTCTCCGAAGGTTTGGCACCAGGGCTTTGCTCCTCACCCGCGAGAACAGGGTTTTACCAAGAGGAATAAGGAGACCCACCGGCTCCCTGCCGGGGGGGGGGGTGTGATGCCCCGTGGCCCCGCAGCCCCCCTTCCCGCGGCCGCTCGCCATCCCATTAGCAGCCGCCGAAACTTAATAAAGTTGTTTGTCTTGTCGGCCCGCGATCCACGGAGAGCAACAGCCTCTCGGGGATCGTGCTCCCGCAGCGCAGGGATGAGCCAGATCCTGCCTGGGATGAGCCAGATCCTGCCTGGGATGAGCTGGATCTTGCCCGGGATGTATCGGATCCTGCCCGGGATGAGCTGGATCCTGCCTGGATGTGCTGGATCCTGCCTGGATGTGCCAGATCCCACCTGGGATGCGCTAGATCCCGCCTGGGATAAGCCAGATCCTGCCTGGGATGTGCTAGATCCTGTCTGGAATGTGCTGGATCCTGCCCGGGATGAGCTGAATCCTGCCCAGGATGTGCCTGATCCTGCCCGGGATGTGCCAGATCCTGCCCGGGATGTGCCGGATCCTGCCTGGGATGCGCTAGATCCTGCCTGGGATGCGCTAGATCCTGCCTGGGATGAGCCAGATCCTGCCCAGGATGTGCCAGATCCTGCCCAGGATGCGCTAGATCCTGCCTGGGATGTGCTGGATCCTGCCCGAGATGTGCCTGATCCTGCCCAGGATGTCCTAGATCCAGCCTGGGATAAGCCGGATCCTGCCTGGATGTTCTGGATCCTGCCCGGGATGCGCCGGTGCTGCCACGTTACAGCATCCCCGCTCCTGCCCACCCTCCTGGTCCCCGGGGACGGAGCTCGATGGCTTCGGCATCAGGCACCCGCAGAACCCGGCTGGGAGACCCCAAAGTGGGGGTACGCTCCCCCCGGGGCACCCCGGAGCGGTTCGCCCTCGGTTCACGGGGGGGATGGTGCTCCCTCCCCATCGCTCCAAGGCGGCGCTTGCGTGGCCGGGAAGCATCGAGGACGGGGACAAGGACAGCAGAAAGGTCATCCCGGAGGATGGCGAAGCCTCCGGCTGCTCCGGCCCCCAGGGGAATAAAACCACCCCGCAGCAGAAAGGCCACAGGACAACTGGAAACCGCCCGGTCGACACCGTCGTCGTCGTCGTCATCATCATCATCATCATCATCATCTCTCTCCCCCGGCGCAAAAATCAAAGGCCAAGCTGCAGTTTTGGCACAAAATCTCAGCAGCTGGCAGGGTTTGGGGGAGAAACGGGCATTTTTGGGAAGGGTGCTGGGAGAGGTGCTGCCCCCCTGGGCTGGGGGGGGGGGGGGGGAGGGGGGGGGGCACACACGCCCGGCGATGCCCCAGAGCACGGGGGGCACCATCCGTCCCCTCCAATGCCCCAAATCTGAGCCCGAAGGGTGCCGCGGCCCCACAGACCGGTGCCGCTCCCGACGCCGGACCACGAGCCCCACTGAGCCCCCTCCTTCCCCAAATCCCCCGCCCAGCCCCCCCCCCAAAAAAAACCCCCCACCTCCCCATGGCCAGCGGTCCCCGAGGAGGCAGCGCCGAGCGCGGCTGCCGAAATCAGCCGGGGGAAGTTATTTCCGAGGCCATTACCGAGGTTGGCTGCGGCAGCGCTGAACGAAGATAATTTGTAATTAGGCGGGAACGCTCTCGGAATACAGCGCGCTTATGTTTTCAGTCATTTGTTTTTATTAAATTAAACGCTGGGGCTAATTACAGGCACATCCTTCGGATGCCTCCCTCCCCGGCCCCGGCCGGGGGGAGCCTGTCGCCAGCCGATAGCGCCTTCGTCGCTCCGCAAGCACCGACTACCGATTCCCTCCTTATAAAAACGGGATTACCCCTTCCCCAAGGAAAAACCTGGCTCAAACCCAGCGAGATTCTCGCAAAAAACAGCTCCTGAGCAATCGACGGGTTTTTGTTTCGCCGGCGTTAGGGGGAGAAAATTTCCATCTGAGGAATATTTGGGGTAATAACCTCTTAATTCCGGCTTCGGCGCTGGAGAGGGAGGGTCCGAAGGGAGGGGGGGGGGGGGCTCACGGCCCCGCTGCCCGGTTCCCAGCATCTTTCGGCAGCAGCAGGGAAAGGCAGTGCCTTTTCCCGGGAACTAATGAGGGAAATCACCGGAGCGCGACAGTCAGGGCTCCACCGGGAATTCATTCATTTGGCACAAAGAGCCACCTCTCCGCCGACCAGGAGATAACGTCCCCGCTAATGAGGCAATTGAGATCTCTAAAAATACTCAGTAATTTCAGAAGGGGGCTTTGGTGGTTGCTTTGTGGTTTGTTTCTTTTTTTCATTTGACACCACCGCAGTGCCTGAATTCCATCGGAAATGAACCCGACTGCCCCCCGGCAGCCGCCAGGAGCCGAGGGAGCACCAGTAAAACAGCCCAGCGTGAGATCCTTGGAACGTCTCCCAGCCCACAGCCCTGGAAACGCTGATCCAGCGCCTTCCCGGGATGCGGCGTTACCTGCTGGAGACGCACCAGCGGCACCAGTGACCCACGGGGAGCAGCACCAGTGACCCACGGGGAGCCCACAGCCCTGAGAACGGACAAGGGAGAGCAGGAGCATCCCCCAGAGCAACCCCCTTTCCCTAAAAAGGGAGAAAAGGAGTTTCTTTCCATAGAATCACAGACTCATTGGGGTTGGAAAAGACCTTTAAGCTCATCACGTCCAACCATTGACCCAACGCTGCCAAGTTACCACCAAACCACCTCCCTCGGCACACCTACACGTCTTTTACATCCCTCCAGGGATGGCGACTCCACCGCTTCCCTGGGCAGCCTCTGCCAAGGCTTGACAGCCCTTTCGCAGCATTTTTCCTCCCAACACCGGATTTCACAGAATCCCGGAATGCTGTGGGGTTGGCAGGGACCTCTGGAGAGCACCCAGTCCAACCCCCTGCCAGAGCAGGGTCACCCAGAGCACGTCCCACAGGAACGGCTCCAGGGGGGTTGGAATGTCTCCACAGAAGGAGACTCCACCACCTCTCTGGGCAGCCTCTGCCAGGGCTCTGACACCCTCACAGCAAACAAGGTCCTCCTCGTGGTCAGATGGAGCTTCCCCTCTTCCAGTTTGTGCCCGTTCCCTCTTGGCCTGTCCCTGGGCACCACTGGAAAAAGACTGGCCCCATCCTCCTGACACCCACCCTTGAAGTATTTAGAGGCGTTGATCAGATCCCCCCTCACTCTGCTCTTCTCCAGACTCAACAGACCCAAGTCCCTCAGCCTTTCCTCAGCAGAGAGATGTTCTAGTCCCCTCAGCATCTTGGTAGCCCTTTGCTGTGCCCTCTCCAGCAGTTCCCTCTCCTTCTGGATCTGGGGAGCCCAGAACTGGTCCCAGTGCTCCAGCTGGGGCCTCCCCAGGGCAGAGCAGAGCAGAGGGGGAGGATGACCTCCCTCCACCTGCTGGCCACGCTCTTCTTGATGCCCCTCCATCTTCTTGATGCCCCTCCATCTTCTTGATGCCATTGGCCTTCTTGGCCACCAGGGCACATTGCTGGCTCATGGTCACCCTGGTGTCCCCCAGGACTCCCAGGTCTTTCTCCTCAGAGCTGCTCTCCAGCAGGTCACCCCCAACCTGTCCTGGTTCATGGGGTTATTCCTCCCCAGGTGCAGCACCCGACACTTGCCCTTGTTGAAGTTCATCAGGTTCCTCTCTGCCCAACTCTCCAGCCTGTCCAGGTCTCGCTGGAGGGTGGCACAGCCTTCTGGTGTGTCAGCCACCCCTCCCAGTTTGGTACCATCACCGAACTTGCTGAGGGTAAGCTCCACCCGCAGCTCCTGTGCCTTCCCCAGGTGTGCTTTTATCCAAAAAAAAAAAAAAAAAGGAGAAATCACGCTGTTTCATTTGGATTTCTGCCCAGTTCCCGAGGAACGGCTGCAAACTGGCAGCAAGGCTCGGTCGGGGCAGAGGAGGCAACGTCCCCGTCCCCGCTGGGCAGGGAATTCTGGGGACAGAAGCACGGAATCACAGAATAATTCGGGTGGGAAGGGACCTCTAAAGGACCTTTAAAGAGGTGGAGCAGCTTGAAATGCGGCCGTGGCGGTGGGCACCGCGGGGCAGCGAGAAAGGGGTCAAACAGCAGGTTTTGGCTGATCTGCTCACCATGAGTAGGAAAACGGGGTCGCCGGGCTCGGAACGGGGGCCGATTCTCACCCAAAACCCGGCTGCGGGAGTCGGAAAAGCCGGGGGGATGCTTCTGCCTCCCTTCAGCCCGGCCCCGAGGGGACGGTGACGGGCTCTGCTCAGGGGGAAAGAGCCAGCAGGCGCCGGCAGGCTCCTCGGCTGGGGCACCAGCGGCCATTTCAGGATTTAAGGCAAAAAACCTCCACCCTTTCAACATTAACCTGAATTCCTGATGGGAACTGCAAACCCCGAGGGAGACGCGCAACGGGGCTGTCACTCCATGGACCTCGCCGCCCCGGCTTGGGGGGGTCGCACCTCCTTTCGGGGCACGCGTGCATCCCCCTTTTGACCCCATCCCTGCTCCTGCGGAATTTAATTCCTGCTAATCCTCCGGCATACGAAGAGCAGCCCCGCAGAGCCCCGGGAGCCGGGGGGAGGGAGGCGTTTGAAGCCCCGGGACCAGCTCGGAGCCCGGCTGGGAGCCCAGCAGAAGATGCAGCCGCGTTCGAGAGCACCATTCCCAACCCACACGTGATGGAGGGGAAGAACAGCAGCCAGAAAAAAACTAGGACAGCAGCAGCCGGGCCGGGTGGGAGGCAGAAGGCGTTTAAGGATGGAGCTGCCGTACCCTCCCCTGGGTGGGGGCACCCCCGGTCCCAGCCCAGGCTGGGGATGGAGGGATGGGGAGCAGCCCTGCCCAGAAGGGCTTGGGGGGGCTGGGGAGGGGGGGAAAAAACTGGCCATGGGCTGGCAACGTGCGCTGGCAGCCCAGAAAGCCCCCCACATCCTGGGCTGCATCCCCAGCAGCGTGGCCAGCAGGGAGAGGGGGGGGATTCTGCCCCTCTGCTCCACTCTGGGGAGACACCCCCCCAGTGCTGCCTCCAGCTCTGGGGCCACCAACAGCAGAAGGACATGGAGCTGTTGGAGCGGGGCCAGAGGAGGCCACGGAGATGCTGGGAGGGCTGGAGCCCCTCTGCTGTGGGGACAGGCTGAGAGAGTTGGGGGGGTTCAGCCGGGAGAAGAGAAGGCTCCGGGGAGACCTTGGAGCCCCTTCCAGTCCCTAAAGCGGGGGGCTCCAGGAAAGCTGGGGAGGGACTCTGGATGAGGGAGGGGAGCCCTAGGAGGAGGGGGAAGGGTTTGACACTGAAAGAGGGGAGATGGAGCTGAGATGTGGGGAAGAAGTTCTTTGCTGTGAGGGTGGTGAGAGCCTGGCCCAGGTTGCCCAGAGAAGCTGTGGCTGCCCCATCCCTGGAGGGGTTCAAGGCCAGGTTGGAGGGGGCTTGGAGCAACCTGCTCTGGTGGGAGGTGTCCCTGCCCAGGGCAGGGGGTGGCACTGGGGGGGCTTTAAGGTCCCTTCCAATCCAAACCATTCCATCATTCCATGATAATTCCCGCCGCTCTACAGAGAGGGATGTCCGTGCCCCACTCCTAGCTGGAAGTATAAAATCCAAGCCCTGACCCGGGGAGCTGGGGGGGGTTCCCCCATCTGTTGGCCGCAGCCAGCGAAGGCCATGCCAGCTCTGTGCCCGTGCCCTGAAGCCAACCTGTGCCCCACAGCGTCCCGTCGGTCACCCCGAGCCTCCAAGGGTCAATCCCGTCGGTGACAGGGAAGGATCCCGGGTGATGCCGGGGCGATGCCGGGTACCGGTGCTGCCGGCGGGGATGGCTCCAGCTGCCCCCCGGCTGGAGTAGAGGCTCCAAAAGCCACACGCCGCTGGGGAAAAAGAAATAAAATGAAGCTTTTGCAGGGGCAGGTTCAGCCACGTGCCTAAAATGAGGGGCTTCGCTTTCCCGAGGCCCAGGGGTGCTGTTGCTAGGCAGGCTGCTAATTGCAGGGTTCAGCAGCCTGGCAGAACGGCACAGCTCCTCTCTAATTTCCCGCAATTTAACCATCAATAGCGGGATGGCGGTGGCTTCCTGATGAGACCGAAAGGTCAGAGCTTGAGCCTCCTCCTCCTCCTCCTCCTCCTCCCGTCACGGGAGAAGCCGGGTCTGCCCGTTCCTGCTCCGGGGCTGGAGGCGGCGAAGCCTCTCCGAGCGGAGCCAGCTCCTCCGGAGCGGAGCGCGGGAGGCGAAGCCCGGCTGGAATCCTCAATCCCCCTCAAGGCGAGCCGGCGGGCGCCTGGATCCTCCTCAAAAGCATCCGTGTCAAAACACCGGGCACTTCTGCCGGCTGGGAGGAATGACACCACTTCCGTGGGAATCGTTTTCGGGAAGCGTTTTAGCGCAGCCCCATCTTGGGGGGGGGGGGGGGGGGGGGGCTCATCACTTACACGGCATCGTTAACGCCAAGCGCTTCAGCGCTGCCGCTGCTCGCACAGCGTATGGTCGGGAGCTGCATCTGCCTCCCGGCTGCGCCGGCGGCTGTAATCCATACGGAAGAGCCAGCCCTGCCAGCTCACAAATCGATCCAGCCGGGGATCGAGCCTCGTAGCCTGGACCCAACAGGACACCCCCCCTCCCTCCCCCCCAGCTCCGGGGAGCCAGGCTCTGGCTGTGCCACCCCCTGGTTGTACATCTGCTTCCAGATGGGGGTCAAAAAACCCCCTCCTGTGACAAAACAGCAGGCTTTTACCAGGCGTCTGGCTCAGCCCCAGGCCCCCCCAAACTCACCCCCACCCCAGGATTTAGCACCCCGTGCTGCCGGGAGCTGAATCCCAGCGATACAAACCCCCCCGACCCCCCACCCCCCCCAGGATTTGGCACCCCGTGCTGCCAGGAGCTGAATCCCAGCGATACAAAGCCCCCCAACCCCCTCAACCCCCCCAGGATTTGGCACCCCGTGCTGCCAGGAGCTGAATCCCAGCGATACAAAGCCCCCCGACCCCCCCCCCCCCGCCCAGGATTTAGCACCCTGCGCTGCTGGGAGCTGAATCCCAGGGATACAAACCCCCCCGACCCCCCACCCACCCCAGGATTTAGCACCCTGCGCTGCCGGGAGCTGAATCCCAGCGATACAAAGCCCCCCGACCCCCCACCCACCCCAGGATTTGGCACCCTGTGCTGCCGGGAGCTGAATCCCAGCGATACAAAGCCCCCCGACCCCCCCCCCCCCCCACCCAGGATTTAGCACCCTGCGCCACCGGGAGCTGAATCCCAGCGATCCGGAGCCCCGAATTCAACGCCGAAGAATTACTCCCCCACCACGGCAAGACTCGGGGGGAGACGGGGGGGGGGGGGGGAAGGGAAGAGAGGGATGGCGAGGAACCGTGCAGAGATGTGCAAGCTAATCATTTCCACGCTAGGAAAAAAAAACAAAACAAAAAAACCCAACAAACCCAAAAAGGCAGGCTGCCCGCAGGGCAGGAAACAGGTTGGGAGAACACGCTGACTCCACGTGCCTCCCCCCCTGCGCGCGACTGCGGCCCCCGTTAAATATTGATGGGGGAACTCCGGTGCCCCCACTTTCCGCTCCCCCCTCTCCTCAGGCGGCCCCTTCCCCTCTGCCAATATTTAGCAGGCACGAGGGTCCGCACGCCCCGGCACTTTGCATTTCACGCCGCGCTGCTCCGCCGCCCGCCCCAGCCACGCCGGGAATCGCTTCCCTGGCACGCCGCACGGCTGAGCCACCGTCATCCTCGGAACTGCAATTTAGCGGAGACCAGACACCGAGGAGTTCATGGCTTTGATTCTCATTAATCTTTCATGCTCGTTGAGTGCGGCGTTGAGTGGTTTGGTGGGGGTTTTTTTTTTTTTTTTTGAGTTTGTTTTTTTTTTTTTTTGGTGTAGTACAATCCCTGCTCGACACGGAGGGAAACGCCAGCCTCACTCCTCGCCGCGGAACCCTAGGGCATCCCTCAACCGGGCACGGCTCCCCTCGGCCCCATGAGCCTGGAATTCAGCTCCGGCACACGGATCCCGGCCAGCCGAGCTTTGAGCATCCCCAGTGCATCAGTGCGGGACAATGAGGACAAGCTGGAGGTCCCAGGAGATCTTGGCTGAGCTCCTCCAAGGCTGGTTGCCTTGAGCCACCCACTACTAGAAGGATGGGAGCCTGGAATTCAGCTCCGGCACAGGGATCCCGGCCAGCCGAGCTTTGAGCACCCCCAGTGCATCAACAGGGGACGATGAGGACAAGCTGAAGGTCCCAGGAGGAGTTTGGCTGAGCTCCTCCAGGTTCCTCCAAGGCTGATGGCCTTGAGCCACCCACTATTAGAACGATGGGAGCCTGGAATTCAGCTCCGGCACAGGGATCCCGGCCAGCCGAGCTTTGAGCATCCCCAGTGCATCAGTGCGGGACAATGAGGACAAGCTGGAGGTCCCAGGAGATCTTGGCTGAGCTCCTCCAGGGCTGGTTGCCTTGAGTCACCCACATCAAGGCACCAAGAACAGCCCAAAGCAGTGGGAGAAGCCAGGAGATGGGTGAGAAGCCAAGGAAATGAGGGATCTTCCCTGGAAAGGGATGGAAAGCCCTGCCGAGCTTGGGAGCAGCCCAGATGCCTCCATGGGATGGACAACAGGGGACGAGTTTGGGACCAGAAACTCTAAAAGCAATGTGTGACACAGAGAAGCTGTGGCTGCCCCATCCCTGGAGGGGTTCAAGGCCAGGTTGGAGGGGGCTTGGAGCAACCTGCTCTGGTGGGAGGTGTCCCTGCCCAGGGCAGGGGGTGGCACTGGGGGGGGGGCTTTCAGGTCCCTTCCAACCCAAATCACTTTGTGATTCTATGAAAATAACCCTGCGGGAAAGGTACTGGAGGTGCCCATGGGACCCCCAAGCCGTGTCTGAGGGTTCCAGCAGCGATGGGGAGCTCCCCAGACCCCCACCTTGATGGTACCCATGGTGGAGGATGCTGTGGTGGTCTCAGCTGGGATGGAGGTGACTTTTTCACCAGCTGGTGCAGTGCTGGGGATTGGGATGAGGGTGGTGTTGGCAGCGCACTGGTGGTTTGGGTTGTTACTGGGCTCTCAAGCTCTTTTCTGCTCCTCACCCCCCACCAGCGATGGGCTTAGGGTGGGGGGGCACAAGGAGTTGGGAGGGGACACAGGGACGTTCCATGCCATGGGACATCATGCTCAGCATATAAAGCTGGGGAAGAAGAAGGAAAGGGCGGACGTTGGGAGTGAAGGCATCTGGCTTTCCTGGGGATGCTGTACCCCCACCTGCCCATGGGGAGCAGGGAATTAATTCCCTGTTTGGCTTCGCGTCCGTGCGCGGCTTTTTCTCTCCCAATTCAACCGCCTTTATCCCAACCCACCCCTTTTTCCTCACTTTTCCTCCTCTGATTCTCTTCTCCACCCCAAGGGAAGGAGCGGTTGGGCGGTTCGAGCTGCTGGCTGGGGTTACACCACGACACCCCCCTCCCTGCTCCCCGGGAAAGCCAGAACTTGGTGGTGGAGCTTCCAGAACCGAACCGGAGAGGGGCTGGGGGCGACAAGCTGGGGACACGAGCGGCTCCCTCATTTTCACACCAAAGAAGCTCGGGACGCCGCGCCACCGGCACCGTAACCACCGTCATCTGTGCCGTCCCCCAAACACCTCCGGGGGACTCTGCGAAGCAAACCAAGCCCTTTCCTCGCCGGCCAACGCGTCCCCTCTGCCAAAAACTCCCAAACCACCCCGGCAGCACCACGGGGACGCCGGCATCTGCGCCGTGCCGCAACGCCGTGCCGCAACACCGCCTTCTCCTGGCATCGCCCGCGCTCCCCCCGAGCCGAGGATGCCAGAAGAGCCTCTGCAGGGACAGGAGGAACCGAGGAACCCTATCCGCGTTCACAGCTAACGTTCCAACTTCTGCCAAGCCCAGCGCAGCCGCCCGCTCCTCCGAAATCCGGCTCGCTGCAGAAAAGCACCAGGCGGACACCTGCAAACCATCTGTCGAGCAGCCCTCGCCTCGCCGAGCGCGGCACCGACCGCCGGTGGCTCCCACCGAGACGGGGTCGAGCAGGACCAGGCACCCACCGGCACCCGAGGCTCGGCCAAGTGACCCCGAAGTGTCACAGCACTGGAGGAAAAAGCTCATTTCCAGGGATAACACAGCTGCGATCGCTAAAAACACAGAAACCCAGAATGCCAGAATGCTGTGGGGTTGGCAGGGACCTCTGGAGAGCACCCAGTCCAACCCCCTGCCAGAGAAGGGTCACCCAGAGCACGTCCCACAGGAACGGCTCCAGGGGGGTTGGAATGTCTCCACAGAAGGAGACTCCACCACCTCTCTGGGCAGCCTCTGCCAGGGCTCTGACACCCTCACAGCAAACAAGGTCCTCCTCATGGTCAGATGGAGCTTCCCCTCTTCCAGTTTGTGCCCGTTCCCTCTTGGCCTGTCCCTGGGCACCACTGGAAAAAGACTGGCCCCATCCTCCTGACACCCACCCTTGAAGTATTTAGAGGCGTTGATCAGATCCCCCCTCACTCTGCTCTTCTCCAGACTCAACAGACCCAAGTCCCTCAGCCTTTCCTCAGCAGAGAGATGGTCTAGTCCCCTCAGCATCTTGGTAGCCCTTTGCTGTGCCCTCTCCAGCAGTTCCCTCTCCTTCTGGAACTGGGGAGCCCAGAACTGGTCCCAGTGCTCCAGCTGGGGCCTCCCCAGGGCAGGGCAGAGCAGAGGGGGAGGATGACCTCCCTCCACCTGCTGGCCACGCTCTTCTTGATGCCCCACAGGATGCCATTGGCCTTCTTGGCCACCAGGGCACATTGCTGGCTCATGGTCACCCTGGTGTCCACCAGGACTCCCAGATCTTTCTCCTCAGAGCTCTCTCCAGCAGGTTACCCCCAACCTGTCCTGGTTCATGGGGTTATTCCTCCCTGGGGGCAGCACCCGGCATTTGCCCTCAGAACCAGGTGTGAGGGGATCCTTCCTGAGGAGCGTGTTCCCCAGACCTCAAACAGGGTAATAATCCATCTCAAACAGCTTCGGAACCAGCAGCTTGCGGGGGTCCGGGATGCCCTTGACCTCAGGGTCCATCCCCTGCCCCCCCTCGGCTGGGCAGCCCCTGCTCCAGCGCTGCCGGCCGGGAGCTGGGCAGGTCGTTTTTACAAAGCGCTTCCCGTTTCACACAAACATCCCAGCAATCGGCAAACGTCGGGGAAAGGAGCAGAGAGAAAGCCCTGCCGTTTGATGGGGTTTGGGTAAAATACGGCTCTTTCTAAAATCTGCTGGAGCACGGCGGGGAGCCGGCGGGGCAGAGCGATGAAGAGCGGGAGGAGCCTTCATCCCAGCGTGGAGGGTGAGGAAGGTCATGGGGGCTGTGCTGCTGGAAGAGAGATCGGAGGCGAGATTCGAGGCGGAGAAAAATCCTTGCCGGGTCTTAAATACCGGCACCTCTGGGAGCCGGCGCTCGGTGGCCAAACACCACGTGGTGGTGGAGCACCAACCTTCCAGCGTCATTCCTCCCTGCGGCAGGACACGCCGAGCCCGGACAGACGGACGAGGGCCAGCCGGGATCTGCCCAGCATCACCCACCCCTGGAGCCCATGAGGGGTACCCCATGGGACCCCAAATCCCCACCCGGCAGAGATGCTGAGGATGCTGAGACCACCCGGCGGGCGAAGCCTGAGGGCCACGGGCTCGTCCTCTCCACCGGCCCCAGCGCCACGGATCCCTGAGTGTCCCCAAGGACCCCACCAGGGTGCCAGCTCCCGCTCTCCGGAGGCTGCCAGGCGCGGGGGCTGCTTTATCCCTCCTCTGCTCACAGCCCGACGGGAGCCAGCAGTTCCCTGCCTTCGGAAAACGGAGCAGAAAGCCAAGGAACCCGCGCACGAGCCCATTTGGGAGGAGGGGAAAAAAAAAAAACCACCCAAGCCCAAATCCATCTGTTTTTTTTCCGAA
Source organism: Numenius arquata (assembly GCF_964106895.1). Lineage (NCBI taxonomy): Eukaryota > Metazoa > Chordata > Aves > Charadriiformes > Scolopacidae > Numenius > Numenius arquata. Next base: position 131,955,985 of record NC_133577.1, read on the forward strand.
GCTATCTCCAGCTTCTCCATGTTCCCAGCTTCTCACTCCCTTCTCCCCGCTCCCCCAGGTTTGCCCCGTGGGGGGTGACAGCCCCGAGGCTGGTGTCGGCTTTGCCATGAGCTCCTGGTCTGCCAAAGGTTTGCCATCGCTCCGGCAAGCCCCAGTGGTGGCCACAGCACCCGTGTCCAGCTCCTCCGGTGACCACCCTGCACCCAAAGGTGGCCAAGAGCTCCCCCCCCAGCACCCACCGGGGGCATCAGTGAGGGGCAACTGGATAGTTTTTAAGTGGACAGGGTTTTTTTTTTTCAATTTTTAAACTGAAAGAGGGGAGATGGAGCTGAGATGTGGGGAAGAAGTTCTTTGCTGTGAGGGTGGTGAGAGCCTGGCCCAGGTTGCCCAGAGAAGCTGTGGCTGCCCCATCCCTGGAGGGGTTCAAGGCCAGGTTGGAGGGGGCTTGGAGCAACCTGCTCTGGTGGGAGGTGTCCCTGCCCAGGGCAGGGGGGTGGAACTCGATGATCTTTAAGGTCCCTTCCAACCCAAACCATTCCATGATTCTATGATTCCATGACAGGCATGAGCCAGCGTCCAGGATAAACACGGAAAACCAGCCAGCCTTGGCTTTGCATCCTTGGAAAACAGGGCTGGAAGGTGCCCCGGGGCCAATCCTTGGAGAATTCCACCACCACCACCACCACCGATGCCAACCTTATCTCCGCCGCGCAGGCAGGAGCGGGGACCAGTCCCACCGCAGCAGCAGAGCCAGAAAAAGAGCTGGGACATCTCCGCTGCCGGTCCCCTCTCCGCCTCCCAAAGCCCCCCCAACGTCAACCGCATCCCTCCCCCCCCCAGCCCCGCTCCAGCCCCACTTCCAGACTTCAAAAAAAATCCCAACCCACCACCAGCAGGATGGGGTTTTTTTCTCTTTTTTTTGTGTTTTTTTTTTTCCCTCATCGAATCAGGGTCCATGTGTTTGACTCCCCCACCCCAAAGAGTATTCCCAATTAAGATATCAATTTAGATAAACTTGGGGGGGGGGGGATGGAGCAGATTTGTGGCACCGTGGCATCAATTGGGCAAATAAAGCCTGCTGGAGCACGCAGCCGCTAACGAGATTCTCTAATTTAGCCATCCGAGGGAGTGAACTTCTAATTAAAAAGCAAAGCTGAAACCTCGCGGACGCCGGGAAGGGTGGTGACACCGAGAGGCAGGAAAGTGCTGGTCCCAGAGCCAGGATCATGGCAGGTCGGACACCCCTGGCACCCACCGCTCCTCCCCGGGGCTTGCTCTTCCTCCCGCCCCACGCAAAGATGTGGAAAGGGATGGACAGACCACAAATCCCACCATGGAAAGGGACGGAGACCATAAACACCACCATGGAAATGGATGAACAGACCACAAATCCCACCATGGAAAGGGATGGAGACCATAAATCCCACCATGGAAAGGGATGGAGACCACAAACCCTACTGCAGAAATGGATGGAGACCATAAACACCACCATGGAAATGGATGGACAGACCACAAATCCCACCATGAAAACAGATGGAGACGACAAACCCCACCATGGAAGGGGATGGAGACCACAAATCGTACCACGGAAAGGGATGGAGACCATAAATCCCACCATGGAAAGGGATGGAGACCACAAACCCTACTGCAGAAACGGATGGAGACCATAAACACCACCATGGAAATGGATGGACAGATCATAAATCCCACCATGGAAAGGGATGGAGACCACAAACCCCACCATGGAAAGGGATGGACAGACCATAAACCGCACTGCAGAAACGGATGGACAGACTACAAACCCCACCATGGAAAAGGATGGAGACCATAAACGCCACCGTGGAATCGGACGGACAGACCAAAAACCCCACGGCAGAAACGGATGGAGACCACAAACCCCACTGCAGGATCCGAGGGCTGAGCGGTGTGGGATGCCGGAGGGATGGGTGTCACCTGCAGGTATGGGGAAGGGCTTCACCCCAAAGATTGGAGCACCCCATGCCCCAGATGTGGCGCACAGCTGTGAAACGAGGTCCTGCTGCCGCACCAGCTCCTGCCTCACGGCTGCGGGATTAAAAGTGGCAGAAACCGGCCCCGGCCAGACAAGGACCAGGGAACTTCACGGGAAGCAAGCCCAGCACCAGCCACGGTGAACACCATGGTAGGGCTCAACCTCCAGCCCAGCGAGCCACGAACCCCACGGTGGCGGCAGGACGCGGCCCACGGGGAAGGATCACCGCGAACACCCCAGCTCTGGAGACGCTGCCCCAAAACAAGGGGATGTCCCGCTGTCCCGGTGAGGGCTCCAGCCATCCCCACCGCTCCACGGCACCGGCACCGCGACAGGAGATGCGTCTTCATCTGAATCCGTTCCGTTCCTCGACAGAGACAAGCGACAGAGATATTACACGCTATCAGCTCCCGCTCTCAGGACTCATTTCGCGCCGGGCGACGAAGGCGGGAGATGAAAGGCTGTAGGATTATTCCTTTTTTTTTTTTTTTTTTTCTTATTATTATTACGCTGAATTTTCAAGTTTGTCATTTCCCATCTACTCCAGCAGGTGCCTGGGGACCAATTTGCGCTCGGCGGGATGGAGATGGATCTCCCCGGCGGAGCCGTGATCACCACACGCTACCTGCTACGGCGGGGACGCGGCGGGTCCCCCACCGCTGCCGGCGGCGACGGAGCTGCCGGACCCACACACAGCACCTCGGGGGTCAAACCTCGCAGAACAGCCCCAAATTAACCCTAGATATAGGTACAGATATATAGATATAGGTATAGATTAGATATAGGTATAGATATATAGATATAGCTATAGATATATAGATATAGGTATAGTTATATAGATATATATATAGGTATAGTTATATAGATATAGATATAGGTATAGGTATAATAGGTACATAGATATATAGATATAGGTATAGGTATAGATATATAGATCTAGGTATAGGTGTAATAGGTACATAGATATAGATGTTATAGATAGATATGGATAGAGATTATATAGGTATAGATGACAGATATAGATGATATAGGTAGATATAGATAGAGATTATATAGGTATAGATGACAGATATAGATGATATAGGTAGAGATAGACATAGAGATTATATAGGTATAGATGATATAGATATAGATGATAGAGACATACACAGAGATTATATAGGTATAGATGATATAGATATAGATGATAGAGATAGAGACATAGACAGAGATTACATAGGTATAGATGATACAGATATAGATAGATATAGATAGATGCGTGCATGCCTTGAGGTCAGAGTCTGCCTTTGCAAGGGCAGGTATCATAGAATCATGGCATGATTTGGGTGGAAAGGGACCTTAAAGCCCCCCCAGTGCCACCCCCTGCCCTGGGCAGGGACACCTCCCACCAGAGCAGGTTGCTCCAAGCCCCCTCCAACCTGGCCTTGAACCCCTCCAGGGATGGGGCAGCCACAGCTTCTCTGGCCAACCTGGGCCAGGCTCTCACCACCCTCAGGGTGAAGAATTTCCTCCCCACATCTCACCTAAATCTCCCCTTTTTCAGCTTAAAACCCTTCCCCCTCTTCCTATGGCTCCCCTCCCTCATCCAGAGTCCCTCCCCAGCTTTCCTGGAGCCCCCCCCCTTTAGGGACTGGAAGGGGCTCTAAGGTCTCCCCGGAGCCTTCTCTTCTCCAGGCTGAACCCCCCCCAGCTCTCTCAGCCTGTCCCCACAGCAGAGGGGCTCCAGCCCCCTCCAGCTCCGTGGCTAGCGGTGGGGCCGGCAGTGAGCCCGGTGGCTCGCAGCAGGCAGGAGAAGGCAACCGCCCGCGTGCCGGGGAAGGATTTTGCCAGCGCGGCCGGGGGGGTGTATTGGGGAGGGGGGGGGGGAGCGCAGCTGCCTTTCTGCAGTCTCCTTGGAGACCGTAGAGAAACCCCACGGTGCCGGTGGTGCAGGAGGGGGGCAAGTTTTTCCCCCCTCCCCTTGCCAGCACCGGTGGCTGCTTGGCAGCCGCCCCCCGCCACGGCAGCGTGCCGCTGGGCTAGCGGCGGCCCCCCGGGCCACCCGGCGCTGACGCCAGAGAAGCAGCGGGAGGAGAGAGGCTAAGCCGGGAAGTTGTTCGTAATTCAGCGTGTCCAAAACAAGGCGGCATCCTCGGAGGGAGGAATCTCCACGTCACCGTTCCCGCGGCAGCTCGGGTGGGGGGGACTGCGGGGGGCCAGGGCCGAGGCTCGGCGGTGCCGTCCGGGGAAAAAACAGCCCTGGAAAAGGCGGTTTGTGGCATAATCCCAGGGTTTCTCCCGGCTGGAAAGAACCCCCGCTCCCGGCTCGCTCACCATCCATCGGGAACGCTCCGCACCATCTCGATGAGGAGGAGGTTGGGGGGGTGGGGGGGTGGGGGGTGGCGGGTCTCGGCCGCTCTCCATCAACCATTGGGGAGGGGAAATAAAATAAAATTATAATACAAAAAAAAAAGCAGGAAGCGGCCAAATCCCTGCCCCCAAGGAGCTTTCGGGTGGTTTTAGATGGGTGGTTGCTGAAGGCGGGCAGAGCCCGGCTGCTGTGCCCACAGCCCTGCCAGCAGGCACCGGCTGCCCGCTCCGGGGACACGGGGATCAAACCATCCCCCCAGGACCAAACCGACCCCCCGGGACCAAACCGACCCCCCCGGCTCCCGGCCCGGCAGCGGCGCTTTGATGGGAGGTGAAGGGGACGCAGCGTGTGACCCGCGGCCAGGCGGCAGAGCTTATTTTGGGCACTTTGATGTCCCCGCTGGAGGCTGGCGAGATGCTCACACCAAGCACAGCGGAGACCGAATCGTGCACCCAAAATGCGGTGTTTTCCAAGGACTCGAGTCCCCCGGGATTTCTCCCTCACGTTCCGACGCTGCAGGTCGGCCCCCAGCATCCCTCGGAGCCGGAGGAGGGAAGCGGTGCCCCGACCCCCCAGCCAGCCCCACGGCGCAGGGGAGAGATGCCCGGCGCCGCCGAAGGGCACAGCGGGGAGGAAAAAGGAAAACCAGAGGGTTTCACACAATTTGCATGGTTTCCAGCAGCCCTGCAGCCTCCCGCCTCCCCCCGCCCCCGGACGGGGAGGATGCCAAGCAGCCAGACCCTGTGTGCCCATCCACCGAGGGGCACGAGTCCACAGGGACGGGTCATCCATCCGCCAACACGTCCCCCAGAGCCCCCCGCCCTGGAAACCGGGTTCTCCCACACACACCCCCCCCGGGAGCAGAGAGACGCAACGGCACCGGCGATACGCAGAGGGAAACTGAGGCAGGGGACGAGGGAGGCATCGGTGTCCCTGCAGCCATCAGAGAGCTCGCTCAAAGCCCCCCCAAGACCTCCTGCACCCCACAAAAGGGGCTCCCCCAGGAAGAAACTTGGCGGGGGCGGGGGGAGGTCAGGCCAGATAGAAGAGGAGCCTCACAGGGAGGGGACTCCATCCGGGGACGGTGACGGACGCCGGCGATTGCTGCCCAGCGGAGATGCTGCGGAGCAGAGCACCCTCCCCATCTCCCCCCGCTCCGGGGGTCACCTCCCCACCGCGCGCCCCCCACGGTCACCTGCGTGCTGTCCCCCTCCAGCCGGGGGGGTCGGATGCTGGAGAGGTGAATGGTTTTGTGGTCCCCGGAGTTGAGCTTCACCACGATGGCGTCGGCGTTCAGCACCTGCATCACCTGGGGAGGGAGAGAAGTCGAGGTGAACACCCTGCCCTCAGTGTGAGCCCCCACAGCCGGGCACCCCCACGACCCTGCCCGGGCTCTGCCACGCACCCCGACCCACCCCAGCCCTGGTCCCCCCCATACGGCATCGGGCAAGTAGCCCCAACCCCATCCCGGTTGCCCGGTGGGTCATTGGAGTGAACGTGGCTCGTTGGCACGGTGCTGCTCCCCGAGCCCGAGCAGCTCAGGGCTGGTCGGTCCCCACCCGGCGATGCCACAACACACCAGCACATCGCCAGCTCCCCGCAGCTCGCAGCCCCCCCATTTCACCCCACAACCAACAGCGGAGAGGGGACCGGAGCCCGGGTGGCGATACCGGGTGACGGAGGAGAGCACGTAGAGGAGGGAGCGAGCACAGCCCATGGTGGAGACCCTTCCACCCCAGGAGCGTGTCCTGGCTGGTGGTTCTCCACACGCTGGGGCAGCAAATTAATTAGAAAAACTGGTGGCAAAGGCAGGCATGGCTGCGCAGGCAGGGGGGACAGCGGGGCTGGGGACATTCTACTTTAATTTTCTCGGTTTTCATTAATCACTGCTCTCCAGCCCGGACCGAGCGGCGGCAGGCAGAGCAGGACACGGTATTCCCGCTGCTCGCTCCCAGCACAAACCCAGTCCCCCCAGTTCAAAAGGTTCCCCTCGTTGCCCACCCACGACAAGTCCGGGGAGCGCAGCCGGAGGTGAAGCGGAGGGAGGAGGGCTCAGACTTGCCCCCCCCCACCCCCTCCCGTAGCACTTTTTGCCCCAGCGAGCACATCAGGCCCTCAAAACGCGCTCAGCCAAAGGGATAAAGTGGGATTATAGGAATTAAAATTAAAGCAGACACCCAGGATTGCCAGGGCTCCCTCTCGGCACAGCAAAACCTCCCCGGGGGGACGTCCCTACCCAGGGACTCGCATCCTCCTGGGACCCAGAACCTCGGTTTTTCATAGGCAGAACCCAGTAATCAAATCTCATGCTTCAGGGCACCCTCAGCGCTGGAGAGGTCAAAGCAGGACCCCCCAGCAGCGCGTTGGGGGCACCCATCCCTCCCCTCCTGAGGAAAAAAAGCCAGGGAGGGGTGAAGATGAGAGACCGCGGCCAAGGTGGGGGGGTCGGGTCAGGGGGCAAATCCCCCGCCACGTTTCACATCCATCACGCGCCCTCAGCCCTTCCACGGCCCAGCTGCGTGGTCACATCGCATCTCTTCTCCGGCAGGAGGAGGCGGCCGCCAGCTCCCGGCACAGCCCGGGATACGGGCAGGAGCCAACGATGGGCACCGGGGACTCGCCGAGCTGCGGGCCCCATCTCCCCCCCACCTCGACCCCCAGCATCCCCTTCCTGGCAGGAATTAACTCGCAGGATCCTTGGCCAGGCTGTCCCGGGTCTGTGCGGGGACGGGGGATGCTGCGGGACGTGGTACCCGGGGACGGGGGATGCTGCAGGATGCGGTACCCAGGGACAGGGTGGCAGCAGGAGCAGATGGTGACCCCCCGGGTGCCCGCTCCCCTCCTCCTCCCAACCCCCAGCATCCCCTTCCTGGCAGGAATTATTCGCAGGGTCCTTTGCCAGGCTGCCCTGGATCTGTGCGGGGATGGGGGATGCTGCAGGATGTGGTACCCAGGGACGGGGGATGCTGCGGGACGTGGTACCCGGGGACGGGGTGGCAGCAGGAGCCGAGGGTGACTCCCCGGTACCCACTCCCCTCCTCCCAGTACCCACAGCTCCGGCAGCATCACCCCATGGGTGGAAGCAGCAGAAGATGCTCTGCAGCCCCCTCCCCGGGGACCCCCGCGGGCAGCAGCGGGGGCACGGTGACAGCAGCAGCAAAATGGGGGGGGGGGGGGGGGGATGACAAGGGACACAGCACCGCCTCGGAGGCCGTGCCATTTCTCTCGCTAACAATTTCTTCTCTCGCTAACAATTTCTCAGCTCGCTGGGGCCAGCTTCCTTTAGCCGATATTTATTGTGCCTTCACCTGCCTCCAAAAGGCCCTTTGATAAAGGGATTGAAAGGAATTTTTCGATTTTTTTTTTTTAAAAGAATATCTCTGCAGCTGCTTCTCGCGGAGCCCAAATGCTCCGGCGCCGCTTCCCCGGGACGCAGCCCTCACCCCCCACCCAGGCTCCTCCACCGGGTGCACGGAGGGGAAGGGAGGGCTGGGGTGATGCCCCTCCATGACCTGAAAGGTCCCTTCCGACCCGGACAATCCTATAATTCTATGATTCTACCCCCCCCCTCCCCGCGGTGGGCAGACGGGTTCCAGTGACACCCCCCCCCGCTGATCCCCCCAGCCCCATCACCGCTCCCCCTCCCTGGGGAGGGATATTTTTCACGCAGGAGGTTTTTCTCGCTGCCAGCGCCGACGCCAACAAGGTTCCCCATTTTCCGCCCCCCAGGGCTTCGCTCGCCCCACACGCCTGCCCCCCACACCGGCTTCGCCCCCGCAGCATCCCTGGGTGCTCCCGAGGCCGGGGACCCCCGTGCCTGGGGGGCCACGGGGCCAACTCCCCCAGTTGCCGCTGTGCCCCGCAGCTCCCCAGGGCATCCCTGCCCGGCACTAACGAGGACAGCTCGTTAGCTCTCCTGGGAGAGGGATGGGGGGGCAGGGATGCACCCCCAAAGCTGGGAGAGACCTCCCGCACCCTGACCCCGTGGGACAGGGACGGTGGCACTTTGGGAGCCGATGCCCAGCACCGAGAGAGGGGCCAGTGATGGCCCCCCCCGAGAGAAAACTGCTTTTTGAGGGGCTGCAGCTGCTGGTACACAGGACCAAGGTGATGGCGCTGCCCCCCCAAAGAGAAAACTGCTTTTAGAGGGGCTGCAGCAGCCGGTGCCCAGCACCGAGGGGATGGTGCTGGCCCCCCCCGAGGTGAAAACTGCTTTTTGAGGGGCAGGGCTGGCGCTCAGCAGGGCAGAAAAGCAGCTCCCGGGCTGCCTCTGGCACATCCCTCTGAGATCTGAGATGCTTTGGCCGCGACGAAGGCTCCAAGCGTTTTGCAAAGGGGTGGGGGGGAATTAAAAAAAGGAAAAAATTTTTTTAAAAGCCAAAAAAAAAAAGAAAAAAAAAAACAAAAAAACAAACCAAAAAGGCACAGGCACAGCTCATCCACAACCGCCTCCCCCAGCCTGCAAAGCGCCGGAGCCTGGCAGGAGGCGACGCGCAGCCCAGCCAGAGGGGCTGGATGCACCCGAGGGGCTGCCCCACGGAGCCCCCCCACCTTCTCCCCTCCCCAGGCCCCCGGGGGGGGCTGATCCTGCCCCACCGTGGGGAGATGGGACATCAGGAGCCGGCAGAGCCCCCCCCCTCCCCGAGCAGAGCTGTGTTCTAAACAGCTTTTGGCAGGGGATGGCTTTCAGCCTGATGTATTCAGCTCTGAGCAGCGCCGGCCCCGATTCCTGGGTGCTGTAAAGAGGGAGCTGACGCAGGGAATTCGGGAGAAAGCCTCCAGCCTCTTCGCATTTTTTACTCCGCCGCTTTTTTCTTCTCGCCACTCCCGGGCATCAAATCCACCATCGAGGCCAAGCACTTAATTTCATCCCCACCCCCCTACCCCATAAAACCAACCCCCTCCCGGCTCCAAGCACCGGCAGCTGAACGGCGGCACCCAAAATTAGCCCGTTTGCCGCGGTTGCTCAACGGTGCAAAGGCAGGTTGGGATCTTCCTCCTCCTCCTCCTCCTCTTCTTTCCCCCCTTTTGCCTTCCCCCCCCCGCCTTGGCAGCTCCTACGTCAGCTCTGCCGCTGCAAACGAGCACCTCGGCGTCGTGCCGAGCACGGAGGCGGCTTCGGCGCCGGAGCAGTCGCTGCCTGCCCGCTGCCTGCCTGCCTGCGGGTGCTCAGACCCCTCCACGGGGCGCTGGGAGGAGGGACGGGGGCTCCGGGGACACCCCCACCCCCCCCCCCCACGTGCAGCCAGGCACGTGCCCGGCTCTGGGTTCAGCTCCGGCCCCCCCAGAGACGTGCGGGCGTTTGTCCTGATTTTCCCTGTCACTTATAATTCCCAAGAAGGGAAAAAGACCAAAAATTGACACTGCGAAACCGGCAGCGCCCGGGGCGGGGGGGAGAGGGGGGGGGCTGCTGTTTTGGGCCGAGGGCTCCCTAAACGCTGATTTGCAAGGACCTGCGGAAAAAGCAGGTTTTAACCGAAAGCGCAGAAATTCTGCCTCTCCTCCCCGGGAAGCAGGACGGCATCGTGGCGCTCACTGCATTCGGGGGGGGGGGGGTCTTAATGCAGAGCCAGGGGAGCCAAACCGACCCCGGGATGCTGCGAGCCGGGGTGGGGGGGGGGGGACGACGCTGAGTGCCCCCCAGACTTTGGGGGGACCCTGGCAGAGCGAGGGGCTGTGCCCAGAAGCAGGGGGGGGGGCGCATCCTGCACGCTCTGCCCTGGGATGCAGCCCGCACGTGGGGGTCCCCTCCGCCCCACGGCTGGATTCCCACCGCTGCCGGAGGGACGGCTGCCCCACGAGGGCTGGAGACGCCGCTGAGCCCCCAAACCCAGCAGAAACCATCTTTTTTTGGTGGTGGGGTTTTTTTTTTGTTTTTTTTTTTTTTTTTTTTCTTTTTCCCCCCACCTTGCCGGGGGCGTGGGGACGAGGGACCTGCCCGCCGCCAGCGCTCCCAGCCTGCCTGCGAGCTCTTCTAACCAAATGACGGGCGCCTTGGAAATGCCAGCAGCGTCCTGCCGCCCCCTCCGCAAGCTGCTGAGCGAAGCATGACTAACGGCCCCCGTGCCGGCTCCTGGCGCCGGCTCCGGCAGCAGCTCCTTGCCAGCGGCAGGGAGAGCGCTTCCCAGCCAAGCCAGCGCCTTGGCACGGCCACCCCTGCGCCCACCGGGGGGGCCGGGGAGGAATTTGCCCCCGGTGTGTTTATTTCTCACCGCGACGATCACGGGTCCGAATGTGGTCCTTCCCCCCCCCCCCCCCCCCTCCCAGGGGATGCTCCCAGGGCTTGGGAACTGGGGGGCCACGTTCATACGCCCAACGGGCCATTCACCAGCGGGGGAAGCTGGCGGGAAGTTTTTTGGGGGGACCACCGCGGGTTGCACAGGACGGGAGGTGCCGCACAGAGCCCCGGCCCCAGCACCGCACGCGGGAGTTAATTAAGGCGGCTTTGCCCTGCCCGGCATCACCGGAGCTCGCCCAGCCCGGCACGCTCTGCCCCCAGCCCCGTTTGCCCCACAGCAGAGACAGGCGGGGAAGGGGCAGGGAAAAGAGTGGGGAAGGGGAAGGAGAAAGGAAAGGGCGGGGGAAGAACAGAGAAGGAGCGGGGAAGGAGCGGGAAGGAGAGGGAAGAAGCAGGAGAAGAACAGCGAAGGAGAGGGGAAGGAGAGGGGAAGGAGAGGGGAAGGAGAGGGGAAGGAGAGGGGAAGGAGAGGGGAAGGAGAGGGGAAGGAGAGGGGAAGGAGAGGGGAAGGAGAGGGGAAGGAGAGGGGAAGGAGAGGGGAAGGAGAGGGGAAGGAGAGGGGAAGGAGAGGGGAAGGGAAAGGAGCAGAAGGAAGCAGCAAGGAAGCAGCAGAAGGGGAAGGGGAAGGGGAAGGAGCAGAAGGAAGCAGGGAAGGAGCAGGGAAGGAGCGAGGAAAGAGGAAGGAAGGAGCGAGGAAAGAGGAAGGAAGGAGCGAGGAAAGAGGAAGGAAGGAGCGAGGAAAGAGCAGAGAAGCAGAGGGAAGAAGCAGAGAAAAAGCAGGGAAGCAGAAGGAAGGAGCAAGTAAGGAGCAGAAAGAGCAGGGAAGAAGCAGGGACAAAGAGGGAAGGGGAAGAAGGAGCAGGGAAGGAGCAGGGGAAAAGTGGGGAAGGAGCAGAGAAAAAGCAAGGAAGCAAAGGGAAAGAGCAGGGAAGGGGTAGAGAAGGGGCAGGGAAGCAGTATCCCCCCAGGAGCAGCCCCCTCGCTCCCATCCCGGCAGGCAGAGGTGCCCGGGCACATCCCAGGCTCCCTGCTCAGCCGGGATGGAGCCGTTGGAAGGATGCTCGGGGGCAGGATGCGACCCAGGGGCTGGGGGGAGCGCAGGGCGGGGGGGTTAAGCCGACTTTCCAAGAAATGCGGCTGCTGCACACTTCCCAGGGTTTTGCAGCGGAACGGGAGCGGCGGCAGCGCTGGGCGAGGCGGCAGCACCATCTAGTGGGGTGCTCCCCGCTCCCACCCGCCCCGGTGGGGCACCCCCAGAGCTCTGCGGGGCTAGCGAGGCTCCAGCAGCCGGGCCAGCCGCTGCAGGGAGGTGCTGGCCAGGGGCTCTGCCCCACAGCCCCACACCAGCAGCCCCCCAGGATCGGGGCAGGGGCTGCCGTGGGGCCGAACGCCGCGCCGGGAAGGCAGGCAAGGGTGGGGGGCAAGGAAAATTGCCGAGCCCAAACCGCCCTCGCAGGCAGGAGAGGGGCCAGGCAGGGCGAGAGCATCCCTGCCAGCTGGAGTGACCCCCACCAGCTCTTCCCCACCCACCACGGACCCTTCCCCTCCCCTGTTTCACCTCTTCCCACCCCAGTCCCTGCCCCACATCCCGGCGCACGCCTGGGCAGTGGTGAACCTCCATCCCGGATGGTGGTGAACCTCGATCCCTGGTGGGGATGGAGCCGAGGAAAAACCCTCCGGGGTTTGCCCGGGCACATGTAGGGGCGAGAAAAGGCATCTGCCCCCCCCTGCCCTCCGTCCCCACGCAGCCAGACCCTGCCCCCCCCGTCCCCTGCTCCGCCAGCCGCTCACCTTGGCTACAAACTGCTTGTCCTTCTGATCCAGGTTGGCCGTGGGGGCCACGTAATCCCTCCAGATCCTCAGCTTGCGCTCCTTGGCGAACCTGGGGGTGGGGGGGACACACACACGGACAGGCGTGATGCCGGGGCTCGGGTCCCCCCCCAGCCATACATTAAATCATCCAGCAAAGCCCAGAGGCAGGGGGACTCATGTAGATGTGCAAGGAGAGATCACACCTCCCTTCCACCCGGGAGAGCACCGGGGGGGGGATCCCCACATGGTGGGGGGGGGGGGAGAGGGGGCTGCAGTCACCCCGGGTACCCCACGGCTCCAGGCGGGAGCGTGGCCAGCGTCGGACTCACCTTTCGGCCGCCCGCAGCTTGTCGGCGCCGCGGGTATAGACGGCGATGGACCAGTCCACGCAGCGGGCAAAACCCTCCTTCAGCAGGAGCTCGGTGATGTTCCCGTTCTGCGGGGACAGGGGGGGGCGGTGGGGGCTCAGCCACGGGGGACGCAGCACCCACACCTTCCCCTGTGCCCCCCGTTGCCTCCCCCAGTCCCCGTCCCGTTGCGAGGGGGGACTTTGCCCACCCTGCTCAGCCCCTCAGATGTCACCAGTCCCCAAAGAAGCCCGGCCACAGCACCCCCAGGGCTCTCTGAGGCCAACCCAGCGATGCCCACCGGCCTTGGGGGCTGCTCAGATGGACCATGGTCCCCTACATCCACCAGTAAAGAGCACACGACTCCCAGCTGCCCTGAGCCCCCACCGGAGGCACCTGGACCTTGCAACCACCTTTAGCATCTCCAGCAGAGGATGAGCAGCAGCCCCACCACTGGCCGGGACCCTCTCCCACCCCTCTTGCCCCACTTGCCGGGTGCAGGATGGTGCCCAGGATGTTCTGGTTGTGGCAGCTCTCCAGGACGATCTGCACGTCCCTCTGCAGCAGCCGCGACTCCGTGAAGAACTTGGCTTCGGCCGCAAAGGGCTCGGGGACTTCGGTGGCGTCCGCCTCCCTCTTGAACGTGGGGCACTGCGGCAGAGGGGGGGCCGTCAGGGCACGGGCTGGCCCCTAAAACCTCGGCAAGGGGGTGGGAAATCTCCCCGGGAAGGAACGGTTACAGCGGGATGGAGAGCACCCTCAGCGAGTGTGCGGGTGACCCCAAGCTGAGCGGCGGGGTGACACGCCAGGGGGGATGGGATGGCATCCAGAGGGACAGGCTGGAGAAGGGGGTCCCTGTGACCCTCACGGGGTTCAACAAGGCCAAGGGCAGGGTCCTGCCCCTGGGTGGGGGCAGCCCCCGGTCCCAGCCCAGGCTGGGGATGGAGGGATGGGGAGCAGCCCTGCCCAGAAGGGCTTGGGGGGGCTGGGGAGGGGGGGAAAAACTGGCCATGGGCCGGCAACGTGCGCTGGCAGCCCAGAAAGCCCCCCACATCCTGGGCTGCATCCCCAGCAGCGTGGCCAGCAGGGAGAGGGGGGGGATTCTGCCCCTCTGCTCCACTCTGGGGAGACCCCCCCCAGTGCTGCCTCCAGCTCTGGGGCCACCAACAGCAGAAGGACATGGAGCTGTTGGAGCGGGGCCAGAGGAGGCCAAGCAGATGCTGGGAGGGCTGGAGCCCCTCTGCTGTGGGGACAGGCTGAGAGAGTTGGGGGGGTTCAGCCTGGAGAAGAGAAGGCTCCGGGGAGACCTTGGAGCCCCTTCCAGTCCCTAAAGGGGGGGGCTCCAGGAAAGCTGGGGAGGGACTCTGGATGAGGGAGGGGAGCCCTAGGAGGAGGGGGAAGGGTTTGACACTGAAAGAGGGGAGATGGAGCTGAGATGTGGGGAAGAACTTCTTTGGTGTGAGGGTGGTGAGAGCCTGGCCCAGGTTGCCCAGAGAAGCTGTGGCTGCCCCATCCCTGGAGGGGTTCAAGGCCAGGTTGGAGGGGGCTTGGAGCAACCTGCTCTGGTGGGAGGTGTCCCTGCCCAGGGCAGGGGGTGGCACTGGGGGGGCTTTAAGGTCCTTTCAACCCAAACCATTCTGTGATTCTATGAATATCCTCATCAACGACATGGAGAGTGGGGCTGAGGGAAAGGGAAGGCAGAACAGTCAGTGAGTCTGCAGATGACACCAGGTTGAGTGGTGGGGTGACGCCCCGGAGGGACAAGATGCCCTCCAGGATGCACAAGGGATAAGGATGTGAATTCAAGAGGGAACTCGCTGCGAAGAGGAGCGCTGAGCGTGCCGGCTGGGTCTCACCTTGATGCCCGAGAGCATGACGGTGACCAGGTAGTAATCGGGGAGGAGGAGGGCTCTCACCACGCTGCCGTCCCGGACGTGCTCTATGATGGCTGCGGAGCAGAAGCACAGAGGTTGGTCCTGCTGTGGGGAACAGCACCCCAGCAGCGTGGCCATCCCCCGAGGCCACAGGGCAGGTGACAGAGGACGGGGTGACCCCAGGACCAGAGATGGAACCAGCTTACCGTTGACGGGCTTCTGGTGCATGGAGTCCACGAAGTGGCGGGGGTTCTCGATGGTGTACTTGAGGTCCCGGATGGTGTGGGAGCCCGTCCCCTCGCTCCACATCCCCTTCTTGGCGCTCTTGGCTTGTTCCTCCAGCTCGGCCAGCCTGCTCTGCTCGGGGCTGCAAGGACAGGAGGGGACGTGGTGAGGCCAGGCCCCGGGGCAGGCAGGGTGCCGCCGCTCCCTGCAATGTTTTATTACCGGGAACATCCATCTTCCGGGCACTTTTCTGGATGCTTTAACGATTTGAGCGCTCCTGTCTAGAAAAGGCAGAGCCTGGGTGAGCCGGTGAGCGATGCTTCGTGCCGCCGAGGGCAGCGCACCATAAATCACACTGAGTTTCTCCAGCACAAAGGCAGCACCATCAATGTCTGGATACACCCGCCTAAAATTGAGGAGGATAACCCATTTCCTCCAATTGAGGAGAAGAGAAGGCTCCAGGGAAACCTTAGAGCCCCTTCCAGTCCCTAAAGGGGCTCCAGGAAAGCTGGGGAGGGACTCTGGATGAGGGAGGGGAGCCATAGGAGGAGGGGGAAGGGTTTGACACTGAAAGAGGGAAGATTGAGCTGAGATGTGGGGAAGAACTTCTTTGCTGTGAGGGTGGTGAGAGCCTGGCCCAGGTTGGCCAGAGAAGCTGTGGCTGCCCCATCCCTGGAGGGGTTCAAGGCCAGGTTGGAGGGAGCTTGGAGCAACCTGCTCTGGTGGGAGGTGTCCCTGCCCAGGGCAGGGGGTGGCACTGGGGGGGCTTTAAAAGACCCTTCCAACCCAAACCCTTCTGTGATTCCATGATTCTGTGATTCCATGATTCTTCAGGTCAGGGAAAAGCTGTGACCCGATGAATCCTGAATTTACGCAGAAGCACCCAGCTCAAGCAGCTGACAAGTGAGTGGCTGAGAGTTGCCTCACACACCCGTTAATTAAGGCACCCTTTGAATTAAGAGAGCAACCGCGGACCAGCGTGGCGCTCCCGGTGATATTTAATTGCAGGAAGCTCAGTCCTGTGCTCACCACGCTGCTCCAGCCCCGTCACAACGGTGATGGAGCTCGTGGCAGCGGCATCGCCCAGCCCTGGGGGCTGCATCCTACACCGTCATCCCGGGGGGATCGGGGTGACAGGCTCCACTGGGGATGCGACCTGCTGGGTGCTCTTGCAGAAGGAGGTTGAAGGATTGGAGCTACTAGAAGGTCCCCATGAGGTTGCCCAGGTCCCCCCAGCATGATAATCCCCCCTGGACTGGTCACTGGTGAGGCCCCACCTCGAGGGCTGGGTCCAGTTTTGGGACCCTCACGACAGGAAAGACCTCGAGGGACTGGAGCGTGTCCAGAGAAGGGCAACGGAGCTGGGGAGGGGGCTGGAGACCAAGTCTTGTGAGGAGCGGCTGAGGGAGCTGGGGGTGTTCAGCCTGGAGAAAAGGAGGCTGAGGGGAGACCTTCTCGCTCTCTACAACTCCCTGAAAGGAGGGGGTAGCCGGGGGGGGGGGGGGTCGGTCTCTTCTCCCAAGGAACAGGCCATGGGACAAGAGGAAACGGCCTCAAGTTGCCCCAGGGGAGGTTTAGGATGGAGATTGGGAACAATTTCTTCCTGGAAAGGGTTGTGAAGCCTTGGCAGAGGCTGCCCAGGGCAGTGGTGGAATCGCCATCCCTGGGGGGATTCCAAAGCCGGGCAGACGTGGTGCTGAGGGACATGGGTCAGTGGTGGGTTTGGCAGTGCTGGGTTGATGGTTGCACTCCATGGTCTGAAAGGTCCCTTCCAAGCCAGACAATTCCATGACTCTATGATTCTAGGCAGTGGACCCGGCCCCCCCCATCTCCCTCCCTCCAGCACAACAGGTCAGGCCAGAAGCACCTGAGAAATCCCAGGCAGCAAATGCCCAGGGAGAGACTGTGGTCACCAACTTGGCTGGAGCAAGGGGCTGCTCTGCTCTCCTTACCTACAGTAAGGTCCCCATGGGACCGGTGGCACGGCCACAGCTGGCATGCTCCTGTGTTGGAGCCAGGAGAGGGGACTACAGAGCCAGGGGAGGGGGCTTGTGATGGTGTGCTCCCCCCAGTCTGACCTTTCCCAGTACCCCCAGCTCAAGCCATACCCACCCCTGGCCACCGTGATGGATGTCCTTGGTCAAAGTGGATCGGGGGGAGACAGATAACGACCCAATAGCCAAGGGCTAATTCACGGCCACGTGCCCACCCAACCACAGTGCTGGTCAATGTCCGGCTCAGGCCAAATTAGGAAGGAATTAACACCCGCAGTCGGCATGCAAATATGACTATGAGTCAATCATCTGGATCAATCATCTTGGAACAGGCTGCCCAGAGAAGCTGTGGCTGCCCCATCCCTGGAAGTGTTTAAGGCCAGGCTGGATGGGGCTTGGAGCAACCTGCTCTAGTGGAGGTGTCCCTGCCCAGGGCAGGGGGGTTGGAACTTGATGATCTTTAAGGTCCCTTCCAACTCTAACCATTCTGTGATTCTATCTCACCCCCATAATTAGTGAAGAGCCCGAGAGCCCTTTGAGGTCTCCTGCACAGCCGCAGGCTGCTCGCCAGGATCTCCCCTTGGGCAGGGACATCTCCCAACATCAATGCTCGAGGCTGAGAGAGTCCTGGCCACAACTGATCCTTGGTAAGCCATTAATAGCTTGATGAACTTTGAAATCTCCTATCAAGGATTGATTGCGCGTATAGAATCCTTTAGCCATAAACCACTGACCAAGCCTGGGACCAGGATTGGATCCAGCCGCACTCAGACTCCTAGAGAAATTTCTTCATGGAAAGGGTCGTGAAGCCTTGGCAGAGGCTGCCCAGGGCAGTGGTGGAGTCACCATCCCTGGACGGATTTAAAAGCCGGGCAGATGTGGTGCTGAGGGACATGGGTCAGTGGTAGACTTCATAAAATCAGAAAGGTCTGGGTGGGAAGGGACCTTAAAGCCCCCCCAGTGCCACCCCCTGCCCCGGGCAGGGACACCTCCCACCAGAGCAGGTTGCTCCAAGCCCCCTCCAACCTGGCCTTGAACCCCTCCAGGGATGGGGCAGCCACAGCTTCTCTGGCCAACCTGGGCCAGGTTCTCACCACCTTCAGAGCGAAAAACTTGGCAGTGTCAGATTAACTTGGTTGGACTCAACAATCTTAGAGGTCTCTTCCAACCTAAAGAATTCCACGACTCTGTGATTCTGAAGTTGGTACAAGCACATTCCCAAAGGGCTTGGGGACAGGGACTGTCAGAAGTGTCCCCGGGCAGGTAGCAAGCAGGACCTGCCACTAGAAGTTCCAGCACAGACACGTCTGGGCATAAAATAACCCATCCGCGCCCTTGGCAGTGCCCGCTCTGTTTACTCAACCTACCTGTTTACGGGCTGCACCACCCAAAACACCGGGTGGAAAGCGTCCCAGTGTGCCAGGGACGGTTTTAGGAAGCCACACGGGCGCGTTTCCAGCCCAACAGGCGCTGGGATGGAAATAGCGCCCGACCGGTATTTACAGCCGCGCCACAGAAACCACTCGCAACCCCTGGAAGAGGATTGCTGGGGCCCGGGGCTGTGCCACGGGGATGTGGGCACACCATGGCCGAGGCCAGGCTTCTCCCTCGCTCCAGGATGGGGGAAACGTTCCCAGGATGATTCTAGCATCTGCTCCAACAGCATCGCACCGCCCGGACGAGGGGCAGGAGCGTCACAACGTCACCTCCCTAGCACGAATTAAAGCCCCTCGGCTCCACACCAGGCGTTATTTGCCAGCGACCGAGAGCTTCAGAAGACCTTCTGCTCCGGTCCTTCAGCATCCAAGGCAAGGAGATGCCCGGCTCCCCCTCCCCAGCCCCTGGAGGGGGTCATCGTGCTGGGACACCGACGCCTGTGAAACCCGGGCACCGCAGAGAGCCCCGGAGCAGGGGAAGGTGCCCGGCCAAAGCCCAGGAGCCCAACCTTCTCTGTGCCCGGGTCAACACCCGCAGAGCATCAGCGGGGGCTCAGCGGGGCAGCGCAGGAACGCAGCCGCGTACGTACTTGTTGGCTCGGATCCCTTCCCGGCGGGAGGCCAGCCCTTCGGCCACCAGGGACTCGGCGATGTTCTCACCGCTGGTGTCTGCGGAGAGAGGAGGAGAGGAGTCAGCGAGACGAGCCATTATCACACTTGAACAGCCCAGACGAAAGCTCCCAAGTGCCGGAGCAATCCGGGAGCCAAAGCCTCCCCTCATCAGCCCGGTGTCCCGGCAGCACGTGGCATCCACGGTCCGTCGAGCAGAACAGCCCAGGGCTCTCCCGGGGACACCGTTTCCCCCAGACCAGGGCTAAGGAAGTGGGAAGGTGGCAGGTCGCTCCGATGCACTAGGGGACAGCAAGGCGTGCTGTCACCCAGGACCATCTCCGCGGGAAGGGGACACCCTCAGCGCCCGGGGGAGGCGGGCAAAGCCCTCCCAGCACCAAAGGGAGGGATTTGGGGATTTCCAATGAAGGCTGCGCTGCCAGCACGACCTGCAACGGGCACCGCCGCACAAGGCATTCTTCCTGGGCTGCATCCCCAGCAGCGTGGCCAGCAGGGAGAGGGGGGGATCTGCCCCTCTGCTCTGCTCTGGGGAGACACCCCCCCCAGTGCTGCCTCCAGCTCTGGAGTCCTCAGCACAGGAAGGACATGGAGCTGTTGGAGCGGGGCCAGAGGAGGCCACGGAGATGCTGGGAGGGCTGGAGCCCCTCTGCTGTGGGGACAGGCTGAGAGAGTTGGGGGGTTCAGCCTGGAGAAGAGAAGGCTCCGGGGAGACCTTGGAGCCCCTTCCAGTCCCTAAAGCGGGGGGCTCCAGGAAAGCTGGGGAGGGACTCTTGATGAGGGAGGGGAGCCCTAGGAGGAGGGGGAAGGGTTTGACACTGAAAGAGGGGAGATGGAGCTGAGATGTGGGGAAGAACTTCTTTGCTGTGAGGGTGGTGAGAACCTGGCCCAGGTTGCCCAGAGAAGCTGTGGCTGCCCCATCCCTGGAGGGGTTCAAGGCCAGGTTGGAGGGGGCTTGGAGCAACCTGCTCTGGTGGGAGGTGTCCCTGCCCAGGGCAGGGGGTGGCACTGGGGGGGCTTTAAGCTCCCTTCCCACCCAAACCATTCTATGATTCCTCTGCAGAAACACATGGGGTTCAAGGCTACCGGGAGCCAGAACCCTTGGGGAGGTGGGGGACAAACACCACAGTCTGAGGGGGGGGGTCCTGAGACAGAGACAGTGGATAAACAAGAGGATTCGGGCAGAAACCCCCCACTGGAGGGAAGGCACAGGATTACACGGTCCCAAGCAGCTGGGGAGGGGGTGTAGGGCACTGCCCAGACCCCCACCATTCCCCAGCACCTCCACTCCGGCTCGGCCACCACCAGCGAGTGACAACAAGCCCACAAGCCTCCAGTCCCAAAAAGCCCGGAGCCGCAGACAACCTGCCGCATCCCTGCCAGGGAAGCTGTCGCAGCATTTCCATATTAATAGCATTTAAACCTTGACAAACTTCCCCAGGAAACATTTTAATGCTTCATTTCTCACCTCCGCGGTGTGACGGGCTGGGATTTGTGACAATAAGGACGACACCTATGCGGGAGGCAGGGCATAAGAGCCCTTGCCGTGGCAGAGGACAAGGCTGCAGGTGACCGAAAGGGAGCACCTCGCCGATGGGGGTGTCACCGAACAACAAAACCTCTTTCAAGGTTTATTTGTCGCAGGCTGCGCCCTGGGGACCTGCCACGGCTCCTGCTGAAGGATGAAGGATGGCCCGCGTGGTGGGAATGCCCAGAGCAGCGGTTTTCCAAAACCACGATCCCTGCAGGAGGGGATCCCCGTCCCAAAGGGCTTCCCGGTCCCCCAGCCCACGAGCGAACTGGGAGCTCAGGAACGAGCCTGGAGGTAATGCTGACACCCAGTTATTTGTGGTCTCAGGGGGGAAAGGCTCATCCTGGCAGCTTGTGGGGCTCTGCTCCCCATTCTATGGACCACGGGGGTCTCACGTTCCCACGCTGGATGAGGGCAGGGAAGATGCCGGCTGGAGCGTACTGGGATGCAGTGGCCATGAGAAGCCAGCCCTGGGTCACCCTCGCGGCAGCAACGAGGTGCCAGTGGAAAGGGGGTCCAAGCAGGGCTGTTGCCCACCCTGAGCCACACCGGCCACGTCCAGCAAAGCCCAAAAACCTCCGAGGAGAGAGCTCCAGCCTCCCCGGGGAGCTGCATGGCCACAAATGCCCCTGCTGATGCTCTGCGGTGGGGAACTGGGAGCCAGCAGCAATGCCGGGCTTTGTGGCCGTGCAGCAGAGCTGGTGGCCAGCGATCCCCATCCTGGCCAGCCAGAGGCACCAGCAACTCCTGGGGACGCACAACCAAAACTCAGCAGCCCCTGAGCTCCACTTGGTCCTTCCCTCCTTCCCCCAGCCACAAGGAGTTACCCCCACTCAGCTTCCCACCGGAGAGGGGGCTGCCAGGGAGCTCCGGCCGAGCCTGACCCAGACCCCAGTCGTACCCCAAATACTGCAGGTCTGAGGAGAAAGACCTGGGAGTCCTGGGGGACAACAGGGTGACCAGGGACCAGCAATGTGCCCTGGTGGCCAAGAAGGCCAATGGCATCAAGAAGATGGGGGGGCATCAGGAAGAGCGTGGCCAGCAGGTGGAGGGAGGTCATCCTCCCCCTCTGCTCTGCCCTGCCCTGGGGAGGCCCCAGCTGGAGCACTGGGACCAGTTCTGGGCTCCCCAGTTCCAGAAGGAGAGGGAACTGCTGGAGAGGGCAGAGCAAAGGGCTACCAAGATGCTGAGGGGACTAGAACATCTCTCTGCTGAGGAAAGGCTGAGGGACTTGGGTCTGTTGAGTCTGGAGAAGAGCAGAGTGAGGGGGGATCTGATCAACGCCTACAAATACTTCAAGGGTGGGTGTCAGGAGGATGGGGCCAGTCTTTTTCCAGTGGTGCCCAGGGACAGGACAAGAGGGAACGGGCACAAACTGGGACATGGGAAGTTCCATCTCACCATGAGGAAGACCTTGTTTGCTGTGAGGGTGTCAGAGCCCTGGCAGAGGCTGCCCAGAGAGGTGGTGGAGTCTCCTTCTGTGGAGACATTCCAACCCCCCTGGAGCCGTTCCTGTGGGACGTGCTCTGGGTGACCCTGCTCTGGCAGGGGGTTGGACTGGGTGCTCTCCAGAGGTCCCTGCCAACCCCACAGCATTCCGGGATTCTGTGATCCCAGTGGTGGGGCTGTCCCAGCTCCGCACCGACCCTCCGGTGAGCGCAGAGGAGCACTGTTCGCTCGGTGCATCTCCTGCCCCGTGCCAAGCCGGTGCATCCATATGCCCCAGTGACCCTGCACCAGGCAGCACCCAGGGACAAGCTGGGTCCTGGTGAGTACCCACCTCCCAGGAGCCCACCCACATCCAGCAGATCTTGAAACCCCCAGGAAGTCCAACCAGGAGCTAAACTCAGCCCAGCAGAGCTGTGGCAACGGGATGTGGTCACCTCTAGGCCACTTTCTCTCACCATTACTCTCACCAGACCGGGTGGCTGAGGACAACCACGAGGAGCAAGAGCCCAAAAACCTCCTCCACCCGCCTGGATGGAACCAAAATCAGCCAGGGCTGTTGGTGGGGTGGACGCAGCACCCGGCGTCGTGAGAGGGGACCTAACCAGAGCCAAAGGCCACCCACACCAGCACCGAGAAGGCCACCGTGCCCCAGGCTACTCTAAGCCAGGGACTGCGAGTCCTGCAGGCACCGCACAGCCCTTGGGCTGAGCGGCTTCGCTCCCGGCGCTCCGCTGCATCCTCAGGGAAGCCTTTTGGGTGATCTCCATCAGCCAGAGAGGAGCACAAGTTCGTATCAACAAAAAGGATGGCAAGGGAAAAGCTGTGGGACTTCTCCTAGTGCCATGGCTCGCGTCCACCAGCGGCTGCAGCTCCAGAGAGCGCGGACGGGCTCCGACCGGGAATCGCTCCCCTTCAAAAGCTGGAGCTCCACCAAAAACCAGGCATGCACCCTTCTGCCACCCACCACGTCCCAACCCGACCTATGGGAGAGTAGTTCTGGCTGCGAGCACCTCGCGCTCCCACCACACCACACGCTCCCCACCAGCCCTTCAGGTGCCCGACGGACCCCCCCATCCCCGCACTCACCTTTCCCCAGATACACCATCCCGTACTCCCGGCCCTGCGGGGTCTTGTACTCCACGGTAAAGCAGACCTCCTTCCCGATCAGCTTCTTCCGCAGGAACTCGCGAGCCGGGAAGCCCCAGGGCTGGAGGGAAAGAAGAGCCGATGGGTGACAGGCAGCCGGGGGAGCCCAGAGCCTCCCCATCCCGGGGGAAATGGCGTTCTCCTCCAGATGTGCCGCATTAGCCCAGGACCGTGCCGGAGGCTGTTTGCAGCCCACGGAGCTTGCAGAGGAAGCGACCCTGTTACTCTGCAGGAGGAACACCCCCTTCTCTCCCCCTCCAGCCCCAGGAAAGGGGTCACGGGTGGTTTTCCAGCCAGCATCGTGCTCCCAGAGCACAGACGGACCCGGCCGGCCGAGCCCGGAAAGGCTCCCGGGACAGAGGGAGCAGGGATGGAGCTGCGGCGATGCCAGGGGCTGGACCACCCCCAGCTCCCAGGGATGTAGTGGGGGCTCCTCCGGCTCCCCGTGATGAAGGAACAGAGCGGGACCGGCCACGGTGGCCGTGCCCGGGAGGGAGAAGCGGGTCCTGGCATCCCCTGGCACCTCCTTGCACCGCGGCAGGGAGACACCGGAGCCCCGGCGAGCTCAGCCCCACTCCAGCGCAGCGGGTGGGTGGGGAACGCGGTCCGGAGGAGAGAACATGACGTGCTCACAAACAATTAGCAAACCTGACAGGCGTAATTTTTTTTTTTTTTTTTAAAAAAGAGTGACATTTAAAAGCTGAAGCAGCGTTTAGAAGACAAACTCCCCAGGGAGAGCAATTAGCTGCCAGCGCTCCGCGCCACCCCCGGGGCTGGGAGGATGGGTGGCCGGGGCTGGGCTCCCTCCGACACAAACCCCACCGCTCCCAACCTCTGCCGGCGCAGGCAGCCCTGCCTGCACCCAATCTGCCAAAAAACACCCCCGTTCCTTCCTGTGCCCCCAGCCCCGGGGCAGGCAAAGCCCTGCAAAGGTGCGCTGGCAGCCCAGAAAGCCCCCCACATCCTGGGCTGCATCCCCAGCAGCGTGGCCAGCAGGGAGAGGGGGGGGATTCTGCCCCTCTGCTCCACTCTGGGGAGACACCCCCCAGTGCTGCCTCCAGCTCCGGGGCCACCAACAGCAGAAGGACATGGAGCTGTTGGAGCGGGGCCAGAGGAGGCCACGGAGATGCTGGGAGGGCTGGAGCCCCTCTGCTGGGAGGACAGGCTGAGAGAGTTGGGGGGGTTCAGCCTGGAGAAGAGAAGGCTCCGGGGAGACCTTGGAGCCCCTTCCAGTCCCTAAAGGGGGGGGCTCCAGGAAAGCTGGGGAGGGACTCTGGATGAGGGAGGGGAGCCATAGGAGGAGGGGGAAGGGTTTGACACTGAAAGAGGGAGATTGAGCTGAGATGTGGGGAAGAAGTTCTTTGGTGTGAGGGTGGTGAGAGCCTGGCCCAGGTTGCCCAGAGAAGCTGTGGCTGCCCCATCCCTGGAGGGGTTCAAGGCCAGGTTGGAGGGGGCTTGGAGCAACCTGCTCTGGTGGGAGGTGTCCCTGCCCAGGGCAGGGGGTGGCACTGGGGGGGCTTTAAGCCCCTTCCCACTCAAACTATTCTATGATAAGCCTGGAGGCACCACCAGCTTCCCCTGGTCCTGCAGACCTTGCCCAGCCAGGTCCTCACTAGCAGACGATGCCTGCCCCGTCCCAGCCACGTGTGTGACCACAGCGGGGTGACCACAGCAGGAGAATTCCACCCCAAAATCCACACTGGAGGGATGGAGCAGGGAAAGGATCTCTTAAAGGATGACCGAAGGAACTGTTTCATCCTGTGTCCTTCAGCCACGGCACCCCACGTGTCCCCGAGCCGGGCGGCGGGTAGCACTGGCCAGGAGGGAGCTGCCTGTGCCCCACGGGATGGCAGGGGAACGGATGACACCTCTTGCAATGGCTGAGCAGTGGGGCTGGAGGTGGGGAGGTGGGGGGAGCAGCCTGGGGACCCACCCTGGGGGCACCCACCTCATCCGGGGTGTCCTTGGCGTCCGGCTGGCCGGCGGCGGCGCGGCGGGCGAGGTTGCCGGCGCGGATGTTGCTGAGGTTGATCTGGCGTTCGGGGGGCGGCCCCCCTCGGGGCTGTCCTCGGACGATGATGGCACAGCCCGACAGCACCTGCGGGGGAGGCAGAGGGGTTACAGGGGGTCCCCCCCGCAACCCCAGCAGAGGGGAGCAGCCGGGAGGGCGGGGAGGAAGAGGTGACGGAGCTGAGCTCACGTGCAGGTGATGCCGCACGGACAGACAAGACTTCCAGGGATGGATCCTGCATGGATCCGGGCACGGGAAACTCAGCACCACAGGATGTAATTTCTCGTGGCAGAATCAGGAGTTGCCCCAGCTTTCCTGCCCGGAGCTGCAGGAGTGCCCCCAGCCAGGAGCACGGCTACGCTGGGCACCCCCATCCCATCCCATCCCATCCCATCCCATCCCATCCCATCCCATCCCATCCCATCCCATCCCAGGGCTCCAGCAGGTTCCCGGTGCCGCAGATGGATCCCTGTGTTCGGGAGGGCACCGTGCCCACCGGCACGGCACGGGAGGACGCAGGCAGGGAAAAACTGGCACCGGCGCTGCCCCGGAGCATCCTCCCAGGACAGGGGACACCGGGGGGGGACCGTGCCCACAGCCCAGAGGGACACTGCTCTTGGCACGAGGGATTTTATCCCCCGGGCTGCTCGGCACGGCCTCGGCGAGGCTTGCAAGAGCTGAGCAAGGACCACGCTGTGATCACCAACCGTGATGCCGAGACCTTTCCCGGGGGATCCGACCCGCTGGCAGCGCAGGGCCCGCAGGCACCGGTGACGGGCTGGCCCTACCCTGCGCCCGTGGCCGGTAACTTCAGCCAAGCGACTGCGTCGAGGGCAGACAAACAAACCCACGTGGGGAAAACTGCTGGGAGAAGCCCCCAAAAACCGCAGAGTCCCATCCTGCACCTCTCCTCCTCGCGCCCGACGCCATCACAGTCGCCGGCATCATCCCACCCTCCAAAAACCATGGGATTTCTCTACGGCTCCGTCCCCTCCCCGCCCCATAGGAGACCCCCGAGCCACCCACGGGGCTACCCCCGGCGTGGGCAGGGCCAGCTCCAGCCGCCGAGCCGGGCTGGGGGCCAGGCAGAGCCAGCGTGCCGGGGATCGCCCTCTCCTCCCGACCGAAGCGGCGCTGGGCTCCCTCCGCACACGGGATCGATGCTGCCGGCTTGGATTTCAGCACGTGCCCTGGCTTCCTTCCCCCCCCACACCCCGAAATCCCCACAGAGGCTCAGGGCGCATCCCGAAGCCAGAGGGACTCCCACCCTGGCACAGGAGCCAGCCCGGCCCGGCGCCGGTGCCAGGGCCACCGGCTCGCACCGAAAGGAGCCCCAAGGGTCTGGTGGCCCCAGGGCATCGCGCCCGCTGCTCCCATCGCCTCCTGTACGGAGCTACTGGGAATCCAGCTTCAAAATTAAGCCTGAGCCGTGCACGGAGCCATCCCCCGGCAAGGGCTCAGCGCTCGATACTTAAGGACTTAGAGGTTTCATCGCTGTAATTAACCTTAATCTTTAATTTATAGGGCAAGTCAGATGCTGTAACTGTTTTATCCAATTACCAGTACAAACCCTGGATCCCGGGAAGGGGGATGCGTTCGTTAGGGGAGCCGCTCTGCGGGTGGGCACACAGCCAGCACCACCCCCCCCCCCGCCTGGTGGCCCTCGTCCCTGCCCGTGGAGTGGCCGCGCCGCTTGCCCACCGCTCCCCAGCCAAGGAGCCACACGGACCTTCACGGGCAGCAGCTTCTGGCCAGGCTCGGGCAGCGACGGGACGGGGAGATGGTCCCTGCAGCCGGGCTTCACCCTCCCCAAAGCAGCCCCAGCTCCTGCCCTGCTAGCCCTTGCTGGCAAACATTAGCCCAGGTGCTCTGATAGCCCTGCCCCTGAGCTCTGGCCAGGGGAAGCCGGGCTTAAACCGGGCTGGAAAAGTGATATTTAAGTGCAGGCTGAGCCAAGAGCACGATGGAGGTGCCAAGGCCAGGACATGGCACAGGGACACGGGGCGGATAGACCCGGCTCCTACGGCAGAGGTGTCCCCTGAGCACGGGAGGGGACGGCACCAGGGTCCCGCAGGCACAGCCAGTGTCCAGGGGGGACACTGCGGGGCACGAAGGTTTAAAAACCGCCGCTGGAATGGGACCCTGCACCGGAGACTCAGCCAGGGCCGTGCCACGCTGTGCAGCCACACACACCCCAGAGCAGACCCGCACCCCGACATGCCCGGCTGCCCCGTGCCCAGCCATCCCTCTCCGGGGCGAGATCCCCCGGCTGCCCCCCCCCCAAAAGGAAGGAGCCCGTTGCCACCCCATCCCACCCCCCACGGGGTCCCGGGTGCCTCTTCCAGCTGGGGGGCAGCCAACGGTTCCACGGCCCCGACCCGCATCGCCTCCGGGCTCCCGCTCTTCATCCCCGTCCTGCTCCGCTGCACCGGGACGAGCACACACACCCACCCCCCCTGCGATTCCAGGGGAAATTGTGCAAAAAAAGGCGCAAAAAAAAAAATTCCCCAAAACCTTCCAGTTTGAAAAGCTGTGCTGGGAACGGCAGCGGAGCACGTGGCTGGCACCACTCGGGCTGGCCCCGGTAGCCACTGGCTCCGTGGCATCACCACGAAGCAGAGCAGGGACCCCGGAGAGCCAGGGGATCCCCCCCCACATTTCTCTGGGGTGCCCCCCCCAGGCAGGGATTTGGGACAGCAGCTGGTGTCCCCAGGTATGGGGCAGCGTGGGGTCCCCAGGATCTCAGGCACGGCCACCCCCTCAGCCACCC
Source organism: Numenius arquata (assembly GCF_964106895.1). Classification (NCBI taxonomy): domain Eukaryota; kingdom Metazoa; phylum Chordata; class Aves; order Charadriiformes; family Scolopacidae; genus Numenius; species Numenius arquata. The sequence goes on from NC_133577.1 coordinate 131,983,806, forward strand.
ACCATCCTGCCCAAAAATCACGCTGGGGGGGGGAGGGGGGGGAGGGACACACATCCCCTCGGACGGAATTTCTCCTGAGCGTCCCAAAATCCAATTGTTGGGCACGAGGCGGCGGGAAGGGGGTCCCCAAACCTCCAGTGTCCCCAGCCCTGTCCCCACCGGGGTGACGTGACGCCCCCAGGGAATGTCTTATCCCGAAGGCAGGGGGGGGGCAGCTGTAACCTCGAGAAAAAACACCTGTATTTGGGCACAAGAAAAAAAACCTCGTGTTTGGGGAAGGGGGTGACAACACGGCACCTTTAGTGGCCGACGGGCTGGAAGAGGGGCGCTGGGCCACGTGGGGAGCGGGGTGCCACCGTGGGGGGGGACACGGCCGGTAACGGGGAGGGACAGCCAAGGCACCGGGGTGGGGGGGAAGGCAGGGACCAGGACACGGTGCCAGGCGCCGACCCCAGCGGCGGCTGCCGGCCCCCCGACCTTCGCTCTCCCGGTCCCCGGCACCGGCAGAGGCGGGGACACCGGAGGGAGGGGTTGGGGGACCCCATCCCACGGGGACACCGCTGGGACGGGAGGAAGAGGAGGGAGAGGAGCGGCATCCCGAGGGATGTCCCGTCCCAAGGTGTCCCCCGCGGGATGCCCCTGGCTCACGGGGAATCCTGAGCTCCCCTCGGGGGCTGCGGGGCCGGCAGCAGAGCGGGACCACCAGCCCCCCCGGGGACACCCCGCCACTCGGGGGGGGGACATGGGGGACCCCCAAAGCTCTTCCTGCCCCTTCCCAGCAGCCGGGGTGCTGGGGCCGGGCCGGCTGGGTCCCCACCCCCAGGACGGGGTGGGGGGGCTCGGGGTGCAGCCCCCTCCAGCACACCCTTCCTGGGGGTGGGGTGGGATTCCCGGGGTGCAGGGAGGGGAGAACGGCACCGGGGGTGCGGGGTCCGGGAGCACCGGGAGGCAGAGTGTGAGGGTCCGGGAGGGGAGGGGGGCACTGGGGAGGGCTACATTGAGGGCGGGGGGAAGTCCCGGTTACCGGGACGGGAGGAATAGGCGGGGGTCCCGGACACCGGGACGGGAGACAGAGCAAAGAGGGGCTCCGGGTACCGGCGGAGGCTGCGGGATGTGGGGGGATCCCGGTTACCGGGACGGGAGACGGGGAGGGGAGTCCCGGACGGGTCTATGGGAAGTGGGGGTCCCGGTTACCGGGATAGGAGGTGGATACCGGCGGAGACTGTAGGAGCTGAGGGTCCCGGTTACCGGGACGGGAGGGGGGTACCGGAAGGGGGTGGCGGAAGGCAGGGGTCCCGGTTGCCGGGACGGGAGGCGGGTACCGGAAGGGGGTCCCGGGTACCTCTACCGGCTGCGGAAGGTAGGGGCCCTGGGAACGGGGGGAGCGGTGCTGCGGCCCGGGGCAGGGCCGGCGGGCGCACGAGGCGGCGGTCGGGGCGGAGCGGAGGGAGGCCCCGCGGGGAGCCCTTACCATCTTGACGATGCCGCGCTGGACGGCGAGGGGCTGCGCGGAGCCGCCCTGCCCGGGGGCGGCCGCGGAGGCCATGGCGGGGCGGGGGCGACGGACGGGGCGAGCGCGGACGGAGCGGACGGGGCCCGGCGGGAGCGCGGAAGGGAGCCTCGGGGCGGGGCGAGGGGGCGGGGCGAAAGGGAGGCCCCGCCCCGCCGCCCGGCCAACGGCCAACGGGAGGCCGGCCCCGCCGCCGGCTCCGCCCCGTCCCCGCCGCGCCTCGGCCAATGGAGACGCGCGGCGCCGCCGCTCCGGCCGGAGAGGCCGCCGGCCGCCGTGACGTCACGGTCGGGCCCCGCCCCGCGGGGAGAGGGGGGCGGGACTTCCGGGGCACGCGGCGCCAGGGACACGTCGGCAAAGGGCCGCCCGGGCTTCCCACGTGGCCTCCCGCCGCGCCGGGGGCGGAGCCTCACGGGGACACGCCCCTTTCTTTACGTCACCACCCACCCCCCCGCGGGCGGGCAGCGCCCAGCAGCGGCGGCAGCGCGGGGGGGCGGGGGAGCGAACCCGGGGGGGGTCAGGGGTCCCCCCGCATAGCCCGACGGGGGGGTCAGGAGAGGGGGCTCCCCCCGCGCAGCCCCACGGGGGGGTCAGGGGTCCCCCAGCACGGCCCCACGGGGGGGTCAAGGGAAGGGGACTTCCCAGCACAGTCCCACGGGGGGGGTTCAGGGGTCCCCCAGCACAGTCCCACGGGGGGATCAGGGGTCCTCCAGCATGGCCCCACACAGGGGGGGTCAGGGGAAGGGGATCCCCCAGCACAGCCTCACGGGGGGGTCAGGGGACCCCCAGCATGGCCCCACGGGGGGGGGGTCAGGGGAAGGGGATCCCCCAGCACAGCCTCACGGGGGGGTCAGGGGACCCCCAGCACAGCCCCATGGTGGGGTTCAGGGGAGAGGATCCACCAGCACACGGTGGGTTGTGGTGGGGTGTACCCCCAGGGCACAGTTTTGGGATAAAAAGGGAGGAGATTGGGGTACCCCCCCGCGCCCCTGCTCAGCTGCTGCTGCAGGGGAGCTTTTGGCCTGTTTTGGGGGGGCGGTGGCACGGTGGGACCCTGCTGGCCCATGGGCCGGCTGTGAGCACGGGCCACCCAGCAGCACCCATCCTGTGCCCCCTCCCCAAGGCCACCCTCTCCCCAAGGCCACCCCCTGCCCAAGGCGACCCCCCATGGTCACCATGCCCCGTCATGAGGCTGCAGTGCCTGGGGCATCCATGTCTTGCAAAGGGACCAGGGACATCGGCACCACAAGGTGAGGTCCATCATCCCCGTGGCCTCCACCCACCGAGGTCACCCATGGTCATCGCGTCCTGGCAGTGGTGTCATGCCCAGAGTCAGGAGAGGGATCCGGGATGTCCCCCCCCCTGGGGACACGAGCACCGCCAGGTGAGGTCCATCATCCCCATGTCCTCCACCACCTGAGGTCACCCATGGCATCGCATCCTGGCCAGCGGTGACATGTCCAGAGCTGATATGTCCTCCCCCTGGGGACACCGGCACTGCAAGGTGAGGTCCATCATCCCCGTGTCCTCCACCACCTGAGGTCACCCATGGCATCACATCCCGGCAGCGGTGACATGCCCAGAGTCAGGAGAGGGATCTGGAATGTCCTCCCCATGGGGACACCAGCACGGCATGGCCACCCTTCTCACTGTGGGTACAGACCCCCCCATCCTCGGGTGACCCCAAAACCCCCCCATCCGAGCACAGGGCTGGGATCTGGGGTGGCCCCCGCTCTGCCCCGGCGTGCCACGCTGCTGCGGGCACGGCACCCAAGCCGGTGACCGTCCTGCCGCTGATCCATGCGGGGACAATCGCTCTGCCCCATTTGGGACGCGGTTCGGAGACGCCCCCGGTGCTCACCCGGCCGGTGCCGCCCTCCGCGGCCGTTCCCCAGCTCTCCGGTGACAGCGTCAGGGGGCAGCACTGCAGCGTGCCCCTCACCGTGGTGCCAGGGCACGGTGCCGCAGCCGCCGCTCGGTGCTGAGCTCGCCTCTGCCGGCTCGGGGGCTGCCAGCCTGGCACTGAGTCGTGTCGTTGGTGCGTGGGAGAAAACGATTCTCCTCCAAAACGGTTCTCCTCCAAAACTATTCTCCTCTGCCCGGGGAGGAATTCTTCCTCACCTGGGGAGGAACAGCCCCCCCCACCAGGACAGGTTGGGGATGACCTGCTGGAGAGCAGCTCTGGGGAAAAAGACCTGGGAGTCCTGGGGGACAACAGGGTGCCCAGGAGCCAGCAATGTGCCCTGGTGGCCAAGAAGGCCAATGGCATCAAGAAGATGGAGGAGCATCAAGAAGAGCGTGGCCAGCAGGTGGAGGGAGGTCATCCTCCCCCTCTGCTCTGCCCTGCCCTGGGGAGGCCCCAGCTGGAGCACTGGGACCAGTTCTGGGCTCCCCAGTTCCAGAAGGAGAGGGAACTGCTGGAGAGGGCACAGCAAAGGGCTACCAAGATGCTGAGGGGACTAGAACATCTCTCTGCTGAGGAAAGGCTGAGGGACTTGGGTCTGTTGAGTCTGGAGAAGAGCAGAGTGAGGGGGGATCTGATCAACGCCTCTAAATACTTCAAGGGTGGGTGTCAGGAGGATGGGGCCAGTCTTTTTCCAGTGGTGCCCAGTGACAGGACAAGAGGGAACGGGCACAAACTGGAAGAGGGGAAGCTCCATCTGACCATGAGGAGGACCTTGTTTGCTGTGAGGGTGTCAGAGCCCTGGCAGAGGCTGCCCAGAGAGGTGGTGGAGTCTCCTTCTCTGGAGACATTCCAACCCCCCTGGAGCCGTTCCTGTGGGACGTGCTCTGGGTGACCCTTCTCTGGCAGGGGGTTGGACTGGGTGCTCTCCAGAGGTCCCTGCCAACCCCACAGCATTCTGGGGTTCCGGAGTGGTCACGTAGGGAATCCAGGCGATTGCAGCTCTCTGCATTCCCTGCTCTGGGAAACAGGCTAGTGGCTGCCATGACGGTGGCCCCGTGGCCCACGGGGCAGCTGGACCCCATTGTGCCAGGTGCCAAAGCCCCCCCGAGCGTGGGAGGGAGCCCACCCAGAGGGAGCCCACCCATACTCCCCGGCCACTGCTCCCTTGGGAGCAGGGATGCACCGGCACACGATGCCGGATGGCAGGGACACCGCTGCCGGGGTCCCCCATCCAGGCACAGCCACCTGTGGGGCTGGCAGGGGGACAGGCAGCAGGGTCTGCCGGTCCCGCTGTCCCTCCCCCCCGTGCAGCCTGCTCACCCTGGGAAGCGGGTGCGCCGAATGCATCGGGGCTCTGCGGGGGATGCTGGCTGCTGCCTGCCTGTCGGGGATCGGGGCTGTGCCCCCCTCCCGGTGTCTTCTACCCACCCAGGGCACCTTTTGTGACCCTAATGATGTCCCTTTAACACCGGGTTTGGTCCCTACACACGAACCCGGTGGCCGTGCAGTCTTCGGACCCTCTGCCGTGGCACCCCCCGGGGTTTCGTCCCGACACCGCATTGTCCTTCCGAAATCACCCACCCCGGCTCGGGCTGGACCAGGAGGGTCTTCCTCCCGGCTCGCTCCCCACCCTCCGCCCCTTCTCATTATCTTCCTCCAGGTTGTTTTACGATTATTTATTTATTTATTTGTTTTCTCCCCCATTTCGATGTTTTGCACCACGGTTCACAAGCACCAGGGCAAGAGCTCGTGGGCCAAGGGCAGGAAATCCCTTCCTCTGCCCAAAATCTGGCAAAACTGCTGCATTTCCCTCATTTTTGGTGTTTCTGGTCCCGCTCCTCAGCCGTGCCACTGTCCCGGCTTGTGGCTGTGTCCCACCGGGCTCTGCCCCGGGAAGCCAAGGAAGGGGCACGGCGTGTGCTCCCCCTCCGGAGAGAGCATCTTCGAGCCCCGAGATCGCCTCTTTTAGCCAGAATATTTTCATAATCATCCTTTTAATCGAAAAGAAAGTTAAACCGTAGGTGGAAACGCTTAGAATAAGTGGGTTTTCTTGGTTGGCTGACTCATCTGGGCTTTTAACTTCCATGTGTGCTCTCTGGAGGAGAAAAGAAAGGGCTTTTTTTTTTTTTTTCCATCTATCCCCAGCGCTCGGTGGGGAACAGGGTCACCTGCTGCGGAGAGAGAGCCCAGAAAGACGTGGAACAGCCTCGGAAAGGAGCTATGGAGAGGAGGGGAAAGCTCCTCTCCGTGCCGGGGGGGATTGCTATGGGGTAACCGAACCGACCCCCAGCCTGCGGCAGCGCCCAGCTTCGGTGCCACGGGTCATACTGGGTCTCCCATTATCACCCGAACTCAGCCTGGGTGCAAACTGGGGTCCCCCAGGGAGGGACCTGCCCTTGTCACTCCCGCTCGGCCACCCGTGAGACCCCCCGCACCGCACCGATGCCCGGCCACGGTGCTGTCACCGTGTCCCTCCCGTGGCGGGGGGAGCGCCCGGGGCTGCGTTTCAGCGCAGAGCCCATAAATACCCCGTGTCGAGCGCTGACGCTTTGATACAACACGGAATGATGCGTTTGGCAGGTAATTGGGGTGGAGGCGGCGGGAGGCACCGAGCCCCCGGGGTGGTGATGCCGGCCGGTGCCGGGGCACGATGCTGCGGGAAGGGGCCGGTCGCTGCCCCCCAGCTCCTCCGTGTGAAGCCCGGCTGAGCCTCCCGGGACCCCCAGGGTGGGATCATCGCTGCCACACCGAGTGCCAGAAGGGACCTGGCTGGGGACCGTGTGGCCACACAGGGGTGGGCACCCTAAGGAGCCCCAGGGGTTGCCAGCCGGAGGGCAAGCACCTTGGTGGGCTGAAATGCATCCCCTGAGATGCAGGGTGAGGCTTGTGGGCACGTCCCTGGCTCCTGGAGGAGCCGTGCAGGCAAAGGCTGCTCTGCTGCTGGTTAAAGGGGGTCTCTCCCTGCCCCCAGCAGCGCCAGGGACCCCCGGGACAACCCTGGGGTGCACCAATTCCCTGGCCAACCCCTCCGTGCAGCTAGCCATCGGCAGGGCTGGATGTGAGGCTTGTCCTCTGCTCCCTCCTCTCCCAGGACCACTTCTCCCATTAGAGCTTTCCAGTGTGTTGTGTCCCCCCCCCCATCTCCTCCTGGAAATGCCCAGTGGTTTGAGGTCCCCCCCGGTTCGTTCCCGTTTCCTTCCCACCAGCCCAGGGACCTGAAGCCAGAATGGACCTCCCAGTGCGGGGGGCCCAAGGGCCACTGCTCCCCAGTCTGGCTCGTTAGCGCTGATGAGCATCACTGTGCTCCCAGGCAGGGAAGCTGCTCATCACCCCCTCCCCGGACCAAGGCTGCCTCCAGCTGCCAAAGGAGGAAAAAGCTTCTGGACCTCTCCAGTGGGATCAAGGGTGGGACTCTGGGAGGGGAACTGGTCCCTGAGCCTCTGTTCAGCCCCCAGACCCAGTGACAGGGGCTCAGACCCCTGAGCAGAGCTCCTCTGCCCCGAGCCGCAGCCGTGCTGGGCAGGGATGTCTGTCCCCATTCCTCCTACCAGCACAGCACGGGAGACAGTGGGGACCCCAAAAGCATGTCCTCGAGGTCCCACTGTCACCCGCTTTGCTCTCGGGCTGCATCTCCCCAGGGACCCCCCCAAGCCCTAGGCAGGTCCCAGGACAGGGCAGGACCCAAGCCCCAGGCTCCAGCGCATCCTCCAGTTAAAGCCCCCAAATCCTGCTGGCAGGGGCACAGAGGGACCCCTTTCCCTGGGGAGGGAGAGCTCAGCAGCACCCAGCCACCTGCAATTATGCTTGATTGCAATTACGGGTTAATGAAGGCTTGTCAGAGCTCACATCTGCCCAGAGAGCTCAGGGTTTGGGGTGACCCTCAGGGGCTCTGCTTTCCCGGCCATCCCCTAGCCCACGGTGGTCACCGACAGCCCCGGTCTCAGGTGCACCCCTACGTCCTCCTCCTCCTCCTCCTCCTTTGCTGCACGGGCCACCGGTGTCACCGGGAAATGCCACCACTCAGAAAATACAATAGCAGTGGCTGCAGCTGGTCCCTGCTCTGCCACTCGGCTGCAGGCTGGCTCCCCACCAACAGCCTCTCCCGTTAGTCAGGAGCCAGCTTCTCATCTGCGCTCGCTTAATTTCACGTAACGAGAGGCTTTAATCAAACCATCGTGCCATACCAAGTCAAATGTCTTGCAGAAATCCAATTACCCCATATCACCGGGTGTCTTTATCAGCCAGACCTGAAATCTACTTTAGAAAGGAGATGGAGATAGAGACGATGAAGAAGATGATGATGGATTCAGTTGGCTAGACCTCCATCCCAGTAACGTGCGCTGGCAGCCCAGAAAGCCCCCCACATCCTGGGCTGCATCCCCAGCAGCGTGGCCAGCAGGGAGAGGGGGGGGATTCTGCCCCTCTGCTCCGCTCTGGGGAGACACCCCCCAGTGCTGCCTCCAGCTCTGGGGCCACCAACAGCAGAAGGACATGGAGCTGTTGGAGCGGGGCCAGAGGAGGCCACGGAGATGCTGGGAGGGCTGGAGCCCCTCTGCTGTGAGGACAGGCTGAGAGAGTTGGAGGGGTTCAGCCTGGAGAAGAGAAGGCTCCGGGGAGACCTTGGAGCCCCTTCCAGTCCCTCAAGGGAGGGGCTCCAGGAAAGCTGGGGAGGGACTCTGGATGAGGGAGGGGAGCCCTAGGAGGAGGGGGAAGGGTTTGACCCTGAAAGAGGGGAGATGGAGCTGAGATGTGGGGAAGAAGTTCTTTGGTGTGAGGGTGGTGAGAGCCTGGCCCAGGTTGCCCAGAGAAGCTGTGGCTGCCCCATCCCTGGAGGGGTTCAAGGCCAGGTTGGAGGGGGCTTGGAGCAACCTGGTGTGGTGGGAGGTGTCCCTGCCCAGGGCAGGGGGTGGCACTGGGGGGGCTTTAAGGTCCTTTCAACCCAAACCACTCCGTGATTCTATGTTCCCTTGGGACATGACAGCCCCAAGGCTCTGACAGAGTGGAAAATTGTCCATTATTAGGGAGGTGGGGAAAAATCTATCCCTGGCAAAGGAATGCCTTTCCTGGGGCCAGGAGCTTAATTTTCTAATTTTTCAGACATTTTGATTTATTCCTCCACTGCAGAGCAGGGACCATCCTCATCCCTCGGCTGCCCTACCACGTGGCAGGAGGGTGGGGAGGGCATCCCCAGGGCCCGCTGCAGGGAAGGACAGAAGTTCCAGGGGCTCCACGGGGGATTTTGGAGACCTGAGCGGCTGCTGCTCTTCCAGACGCCCTTACCCAGGTGTCTGAGCCCGGACTGAGACAGAGCCTGCAGCAGAGAAAAGCCCAGAAGAATATTGTGCCACTGGTTATACAGGGTGAAAGTACCCAACAGTGTCCTCTCTCCCAGGTTTCCTACATCTGCCAGCCTTCCTGCCTTCCCGCCTTCTCACCTTATGCCTTGCCTTGCCTTCCCTTCCCTGGCAAGCACAGCATCCCCATCCTGCCCCTGGGATGCTCAGCATCCTTGTTCTTCCCCTGGGAAGCTCAGCATCCCCATCCTGTCCCGGGAAGCACAGCATCCCCATCCTGTCCCAGGAAGCACAGCATCCCCATCCTGCCCCTGGGATGCTCAGCATCCCCATCCTGCCCCTGGGAAGCACAGCATCCCCATCCTTCCCCTGGGATGCTCAGCATCTCCATCCTGCCCCTGGGAAGCACAGCATCTCCATCCTACCCCTGGAAAGCACAGCATCCCCATCCTGCCCCTGGGATGCTCAGCATCCTTGTTCTTCCCCTGGGAAGCTCAGCATCCCCATCCTGTCCCGGGAAGCACAGCATCTCCATCCTGCCCCTGGGATGCTCAGCATCCTTGTTCTTCCCCTGGGATGCTCAGCATCCCCATCCTACCCCTGGGAAGCACAGCATCCCCATCCTGCCCCTGGGATGCTCAGCATCTCCATCCTGCCCCTGGGAAGCACAGCATCCCCATCCTGTCCCGGGAAGCACAGCATCCCCATCTCCACCTCTCCCTGGGATGCTCAGCATCTCCATCTTTCCCCTGGGATGCTCAGCATCTCCATCCTGCCCCTGGGAAGCACAGCATCCCCATCCTGTCCCGGGAAGCACAGCATCCCCATCTCCACCTCTCCCTGGGATGCTCAGCATCTCCATCTTTCCCCTGGGATGCTCAGCATCCCCATCCTGTCCCGGGAAGCACAGCATCCCCATCTCCACCTCTCCCTGGGATGCTCAGCATCCCTCTCCTGTCCCCAGCACTGAATCTCTCTCCCACCTGAGGGCAGCACAACATCCCGCCCCTTCCCCAGGACACCCCAGCATCCCCCCCATTCCCCAGGGAGCACTCCCTCCCCTCCCCATGCTCCCCGTGGGGTGAAGGTGCTGCCCAAAGGCTGCTGGCACTGACTGCAGGGAGGGCACTGGCCAAGTCCCGGCTGGCAGCAGCAGAGCCCCGGCTGGAGGCACGATCACTCCCTGGGCAAGCAGGAGCCTGGCCCAGTGGCCACAGCACCTGCCACCGGTGTGGCTACCAGGGCATCTTCCACTTGCTCTTCACCAGGGAGGCGTCGCCTGGTCCTGTGGGCAGGAGAGGGTGGGCAGGGAGGGAGCTGCCCTCCGTGCTGCCATAGCTCCCTCACCCACGCCAGCAGAGCAGCCACCGGCAGCACCCCTAAACCCACTCCCTCCCCAGGTGCCCCCTGCCCATCACCAAGGGGCAAATCCATGAAGTTGGATCCAAACCAAAGCCGAGGTCCTGGGATCAGCGTTGGGGTCCCGGAGCAGGGGATGTGGAGAACCTGACCCAGGGCCCCTGAGCAGCGGCAGGTCCCAGCACAGGAGGTGCCTGCCCAGGCCCAGGGGGAGGCGGGAGAAGGGGGTTGGCAACCCCCCCAGCTCCTGCCTGGTCCCCTCCCACCGCACCCATCCCTGTCCCCAGACTGCCCCGTTGCGCTGCACACCAGCACCGGCTGCACTTCCCACCGCAAAAGAAATGACTGCAAAAGGCTCTTCCCTGAGGTGTGGAGAAGCTGGATGGGAGGAGACGTGCAAGCAAGCACGAAACGCAGATGGCACAGCGGGACCTGGAGCATTTCTCCACCTCTCCATGTCTCCATGCCTCCATCTCTCCGTCTCTCCATGTCTCCATCTCTTTGTCTTTCCACCTCTCCATGTCTCCATCTTCCCACTTCTCCACCTTCTTATCTCCCCACCTCTCCATTTCTCTGTCCACCTCTCCATCTTCCCATCTCTCCATCTCCCCACCTTCCCATCTCTCCATCCCTCCACCTCTCCATCTCCCCACCTCTCCATCTCTCCATCTCCCCACCTCTCCGTCTCCCCACATCTCCACCTCTCCTTCTCCCCATCTCTCCACCTCTCCTTCTCCCCATCTCTCCACCTCTCCTTCTCCCCATCTCTCCACATCCCCGTCTCTCATCCCCCACATCTCCACCTCTCCATCTCCCCACATCTCCACCTTCCCATCTCTCCATCCCTCCACCTCTCCATCTCCCCACCTCTCCATCTCCCCAACTCTTCACCTCTCCATCTCTCCATCTTTCAACCTCTCCACCTCTCCACGTCTCCACCTCTCCATCTCCCCACCTCTCCAATTCCCCATCTCTCCATCTCTCCATCTCCCCACATCTCCACCTCTCCATCTCCCCACATCTCCACCTCTCCATCTCTCCACCTCTCCACCTTCCCATCTCTCCATCCCTCCACCTCTCCATCTCCCCAACTCTTCGCCTCTCCATCTCTCCATCTTTCAACCTCTCCACCTCTCCACGTCTCCACATCTCCACCTCTCCATCTCCCCACCTCTCCAATTCCCCATCTCTCCACCTCTCCATCCCCCCATCTCTCCATCTCCCCACCTCTTCTCCCCTCACCTCTCTTCCCCCCCCCCGGCTTTCCCTCCCCCGTTCCCGCCCCTCCCGTTTCCCACCGCCGCTCCGCCCGCTGCGCCCCGGCCGCGCCGAGGACGCACCACCCGCTCCCCGCCGCCCCCGCTTTCCCCGGGCTCCCCGGGCTCCGCCGCCCGCCCCCGGGCTCCGATGGGCTCCGCGGGCCGGTCCCGCCGCCGGGGCACGGCCGGTGCCCGCTCCCCCGCGCCGTACCGGCCCCTGCGCCCCGCCGCCCCCCGCCCGCCCGCCCGCCGCCGGCGCGCCCGGTCCCGGTGCGCAAAGCCCCGGAGGGGCCGCGCTCGCCGCTCCCGGCCCCGCTCCGCCCGCCCCCCGCTCCCCACGCCGCTCGGCCCGGTCCGGGGGGTGGAACGAGGGGGTCCTCCCGCCGCCGCCGCCGCCCCCCCGCCCGCCCCGGGGCTGAGCCCCGCTCCCCGCTCCCCGGCGCCGCGTTACGCACGGGGCTGGCCCGGCCCGGGGGCTCCGTCGGCGCTCCCCGGCGGCCCGGGGGGGAGCGGGGGGTCCCGGCCCTAGTTGCCAGCTCTCCCCGTCCCGCCGGCAGCCCGACCCCGGCTCCCACGGCCGGGCAGAGGGGGGGCCGGCCGGGGCGCCCCGGGGGTGGCGGGGGGGGGGGCGGCGCGGCGGCTCCCCCGGGGGCCGGGGCCGGTGCCGGTCCCCGCAGGGCCGTGGTTAATGTGTAATTCGGAGCATATGGTATTTTGCAGAGCGGGCGGTGGGGCGCGGAGCGCGGGGGCCGGGAGCGGGGTGCTAATAAGGCTCAATTACTGGCGGGGCCGGGCGCGGAGGGCCGCGGTGCAGGGCTCCCCGCTGGCTAATATTTGCTCTTCAAATATTTTACTTGAAAGGTTTTACAACGTGGGGGTTGAGGGGGGGGGTGGGGTGGGGGTGGGTTTTGTTGGTTTTTTGTTGGTTGGTTGTTTTTTTTTTTTTTTTTTTTTTGTTTATCTCCCAAGATGGGGGGCCATCTGTGCCGGGCCCTCGGGTCACACCGCCCCCCGGGTGGTGGTGCTGGTGGTGTGTGGGAGGGGGTGTTAGTCCCCCACCGTGCCCATCCATCCACCCATCCATCCGTCCACCCACCCACCGGGGCCGCCTTCTATTTATTCAACATCACCCCCCCCACCCCCCCCCCCCCCCAAAAAAAAAAAAAAAATTAAAAAGAGAACATTAAATCAATGTCATAAAACCCAAGCTGGATTTATGGTTGAATATCCCAGATGGCAGCCCGCGCCTCTCCCTGTTTGTTTTTGAGGGAGACGCGGGAGCGAAGCCCCCCCCCCCCAACCAAAGAGAGGCTCCGGTGGGGGTTACCGGGGATGCTCGGGATGGGGGGGGTGCTGTCCACCGGGCGCTAGTGCTGAAATACCGGGGCTAACACCGGTACCGAGTCACTGCCCGGCCCGGGGGGGGCTCCGCCGGGGCTCGGGGCCGGCTCGGGGCCACCGGCCCCGAGCCGGCCCCGAGCCCCGGCGGAGCCCCCCCCGGGCCGGGAGTGTGGAGGGCGCGGCCGCTCATTCCCCATCGGGCCGCCCCTTCCTCTCCATCCTCCTCTTCCTCCTGCCCCGTGACATCACGGGCCCCGCTCCCTCATCAGCTCCCCCCCCCTCATCCCCCCCCCCCCCCCCCCGGCACGACACCGGCAGGGCATCAGCCGGGACGATCCCGTTCGGCTCCTTCGAGGCTCCGCAGGTACCCCCTTACACAACCCCCCCCCCCCCCCATCACCACCACCAGCTCCCCCGCGTTCCCGTGCGCGCGCACACGCGTGCAAGTGCACAAACACACGCGCAGGTGTGCGGGTGGGAGGGTGGAACGGGCACACCTGAGCGGGTGCGTGCACGTGGGTGCGTGCACGCGTGGGATCCATAGGTACAGGCGGCCTCTCGCGTGCGTGCACGCGTGGGTGCCCGTGTGCACAGACGTGCACTCACACGGGTCGTGGTGCGGGGCGCGGGAGGGATGCCGTGGGGCAAGGTTGGGGGGGGGGAAAGGGGGGGTCGGGTTGTGATTACTTGCCCTGTGCACCCACGGGAGGCAATTCCCGGGAAAAACTTGGAGAGGGGGGTGAAGGTGCCTTAACGCTGGGAAGGTTTGGGGCTTCCTCCAGGAATGAGCTGCTCTGGTCCAGCCTGGCCAGGTCCCTTCTCATTCTCTCCTCGCCTCCACGTGCTGCACAAAGACCCCCCCGCCGAGACCCCCCTCAGCACCCCCCGAGAGGGGCCGAGGGTTCCCGTCTCGCTTGGCTCTCCCAGTTGCACCCATTTCTCCACGGGGAAAGAAATCCCCGTGTCGCTTCCCAAGCCCTTGGCTGCGGCAACACCGGGGAACGCCGGCAGCGGTTGTGCTGGCCCCCCCCCAGGGGACACGGCATCCTGCCGCCGCCGGTTGTTCCCTCGGTGCCGCTCGTTCCCTCCCTCCCGGAGCTGCCTGGCGTGCTTTGCTCCGGGGGCGATCCCTCCGTTTCCGAAGGGGGGGCAGATCGGGGGCACCCCCGCGCTCGCTTTTCACCTGCGGGAGATCCGCCGAGTCCTTCCCGCTGCTGGAGGGATGGATTTCCCTTTGATTTGATGATATTTTTCACCGTCAGGGTGGGTGTCTCCAAACACCCCCCCCACACACACACACCCCCCCCCGAGCCGTGCAGGGCAGCAGTGCCCAGGCTGCAGCGGGATTCGGGGATGGCAGCGGGGAGAACCCCGCGCTGGGGGTGTCCAGGAGGGTTTTTTTGGGGTGTTTTAGGTTAAATCCCAGGTTGACCAGGTGTGCCGGGGTTTGGGGTGGCAGCTCTGGCGCACACCGTGCCGCTCATTAATTACCTGAGCAGACAGCGAGGCCAGCGGGGTTTTCCTGGAAAGAAGATTTCCACCAGCGTTCCTTGTGGAAATGTCCCCTCTCCCCCCGCTCCGTGGGGCAGGGTCCCCCCCCCAGCACCCCTTGCCGATGCCGGGCACTCGGAGATGCTCTGCCTTTCCTCCCACTGAAACCTGGGATGAGCTGGTGGTCACCGGCCCCTCCCGCCCTGGTCCCCACCGTGGCCACCTCCGCCGGGAGGAAGGGCTGCTCTGCCCCCATCGTGGTCCCAGGTGGTCTCAGAGGGACCACCGGCGCTTGGCGAGGTGTCTCTCTGCAGGGCTCCTGCAGGACCTGCTGCCGTGGCGTCCCTGGCTGCCCGGTCAGTCCCCAGGGTGGCAGGAGGCGACATTCACCCTGCGGGACCCAGGGGGGCAGCGGGAGAGGTGTAGGGCAGGGTGGGCAGGGCAGCAGGGATGCGGGGCACCGCTTGCTCCAGGGGTGTTGGGTGCAACGATGGTGTCCCACAGCCGGGACATCGGTGTCTAAACCCATGGGGCTGCCTTGGGCCAGGATGTGGAGCGAGGGAAGGGGGGGGGGGGGGGGCAGGCAGAAGTGCTGGAGACAGGGAAAAATCACAGGGGCTCCGGGAATAGTGTGTACGCACGTGGGGGAACCCAGCCTTCATCTTCAGAGATGGCAGAGGAGGAGGAGGAGCAGAGGACCGAAGGAGGAGAGGTTACCCCGGCTGCCTCGGGCCGGTGGCTCCTCGGCTGGGTCTGGCTCTCGGTGCCGCCAACCCACCCCCACGCGATGACCCCAGCAACGGGACCACGGAATAAATCCCTCCCAAATAAATCAAGATACACCGAGAGGCAGCACCGCTGCTGGCGTAGGACACGGGGGGGGGGGGGGGGGGGTGTGCCCCGCACAGGCGTCGTGCCTGGGAGCCGCCGGAGAGGCAGCAGGGAAGGGTTAAAGTGGGTGACAAACGGCTCAGGAGCCGGCACCCCAGTTCAGAGGTCCCCATCCCGTCCCCTGCCACCTCCTGCCCGCCACGTCCCCGCGACAGGACCCTGGCGCTCAGCCGCGGCGGGGTGGGCTCGGGGGAAACCCTCCGTCCCCGGGGGGCGCCGGGACACGGCTCGGCCCCGCCGGCTCCGTTGCGTTCCGGTGGCTGCCGGTCACGGGGCAGAATTCCCGGCGTCTTCCCGGCCGCTTTCAGAGCCCGAGCGGCTCCTCGGGAGCGCTTGGAAGCCCAGGTCCCGTTCATCCGCTGTGCCCGGAGCGCGGCGGTGTCCCCGGCAGCCAGACGCCCCTCCAGCGTTTCCATCCTCTGCCCTCGCCCCCCCACCCGCCCCCCCCCTTTCTTGGGGCAGGAGGGTGGGCAGGGGACGCGCTGTCACTGCTTTATCCGGCCTCAGGACCGCAGCCGCCTCCCCTCGGCAACTCCCGGGCACCGAAAGCCCCCCCCCGCCGCGAAGCCTCGCCATGCAACACCGAGGTGAGCCGTGCTGCTGCACCGGGGGGGCTCAGGGAGCGTGGTCCCGGCACCCACGGTCCGGGGGGGGGGCGGGGGAGCGGGCATGGGGGGGGGGGGGGGGTGTCAGCCCCTGCACAAATGAGGCTGCTTTTCCCCCCACAGATCCCACAGTGGGTGCTGGTGGCTCCACAAGGTCCTCCTGCCCCCCTGATGGTGTCCAGCGCTTCCCTGCCTCCCCCCCCCCAGCCGGTCACCCCCCTTTGGAGCTGCCTCCCCCTGCTGCCCCTGCCTGGAGGAACCTCCTCGTGCTCCCCCAGGGAGTATTTTTTTCTGCCAGCATCACCCGGGCTGGTGTCCCCCCCCCCGTTCCCTGCCTGCTCCTGCCGCACGCTGCCTGCACCCACACCCCGGCACACCAGCCCCACATCGCCCCAAGCCCCCTGCCCGGCCCCCTCCAAACCCCCACCCAGTGCACGGGGGTCCCCAACGCCACCGCTCCTTCACCCCGCGAAGGCTCAGGCGCCGGCGCTCTCCCGGGGAGGGAAGGGCAGGCAGCGTCCCCCCCCTGTCCCCCGTCACCCCCTGCTTGGCCTCCCCCCCCAGGTCCCAGCGGCGTGAACCAGCTGGGGGGTCTCTTCGTCAACGGCCGCCCCCTCCCCGCCTGCAAGAGGAAGAGGATCATCGAGCTGGCGGCGTGCGGCGTCCGCACCTCCGACATCTCCCGCACCCTCAAGGTGCAGCTGGGTCGGGGGGCGGGAGGATATTTGGGGGGGGTGTGGAGGGGTGTCTCCTTCTCCCCCAAACCCTTTTCCCGCTGAGCCCCCCCCCCCGCAGGTGTCCAACGGCTGCGTCAGCAAGATCCTGGGCCACTACTACCGGACGGGGGCCGTGGAGCCCAAGGCCATGGGGGGCAGCAAGCCCCGCATGGCCACCCCCGAGGTGGTGGCCAGGATCGCCCAGCTGAAGCTGGAGCAACCCTCCCTCTTCGCCTGGGAGATCCGCCGGCAGCTGCACGCCGAGGGCACCTGCGCCAGCAACGGGACCCTCAGCGTGAGTCCCTGCTTGGGCGGGGGGGGCTGCGGGGACGCCAGGGAGGGGCGCTGCGCGGTGGTGGGGCCACCCCATGGCTGGGGTGGGGGGCAACGGGAAGGATGCGCAGGGTGCTGGGGAGAAGCAGACAGGGAGGGGAAGGCAAATTGCCCCCTCCCGGGTAAAGCAGAGCCCCCCCAGCAAGCCTGGCATCGTCTCGGGCACCGGGACGCCGTGGTGGGTCTGTTACCGGTGGGCAGAAACAATAACACGCAATCTTCAGCCTCAGCGCGGGAAGCCGGGCTTCCTAATGCCAAGAGGCACCCCTATAAACCCCCCGGGCTCCAGCCCCCCGGGGCAGGTCGCCCCCCCACCACCACCCCACCCCAATTTTGCCCCTCCGCCCAAATTAAAAGGGTGCCTGGATCAACAAAGAGCCCAGCAGATGGGCACGGCTGCGGGAGAGCACCCGGAGATGAGCTTTGGGGTGTCAGCTTCCATCCCTCCCCGCTTTGCCCCCCCACCCCCGGCTCCCACCCCTGCACCCCCGGCCCGCGGCGCAGCCCCCAGCCCCGTCTCCCCCTGCCCAGGTCTCCTCCATCAACCGGGTGCTGAGGAACCTGCCCAGCGACCTGCGCCTGGTGGCCCACGGGGGCTTCGCCGGGGACCCGCCGCCACCGGGTGAGCTTTGCCGGGGGTGACAGCGCGGGGGGGGGGGCACCCCATGGGAGAGACCTGCTGCCGGCGGGCAGAGAGCTCCTGCCGCCACCGGCATCTGGCTACACACGTGTCCACGGGTGCACACGCACACAGGCATGCACATACGATACCATATGATATAGGGAAGAACTTTGTAGTGAAGGGTTGATGGTTGGATTCGGTGATCCCAAGGGTCTCTTCCAACCTGGATGATTCTATGATTCTATACACACGTGTGCACGCAAACATGCACACAAATACACACGCACGCACGCAAACACACACACGTGCATGCAAACACGCACGCATCACACACACGTGCAAACATGCACACACACATGCAAGCACACATACATGCAAACACGCACACACACTCAAATGCACACACATGCATGCAAACATGCACACATGCAAACACATGCGCACAAATACAGACACACATGCATGCACACACGCATGCACACACACATGCATGCAAACATACACACATGCATGAAAACACACCCCACGCATGCAAACATGCACACATGCGCATGAATACACACACAGGCATGCAAACTCCCACACATGCACATACACACATGTACATGCAAACACACACAGGCATGAAAGCACACACATGTGCATGCAAACACACACCTGTATGCAAACACACATGTGCATGCAAACACACACACACATACACAAACATGCATACATGCACACAAATACACATACAAACATGCACACACACATGTGCATGCACACACGCACACACGCGCACGTCCACGCACATGGCTCCTCCACACACCCCTGCGCTGGCCCTGTGCCCCCCAAGCAAAGGGGCTCATGGACCCTCCCTGACCCTTCCCAACCCCTCCCAGGGAGCCCCCAGGGCTGGGGCCCCCCCGCCCCAAAACCTTCTCCCTTCCTGTCCCCACAGTGTCCCCCCCCGCCGCCCCCTCCACCCCGCGTCCCCCGGGCTGCCCCTCGCCCGCTGAAGCCGGTGCCGCCGTCTCCCCGGGGACCCTGCACCCCCCGCAGGGGTCAGCGTCCGGCCGGCGCCCCCCCCCCAGCAGCCAGCACAGGAACAGGACCGTCTTCTCCAGCCAGCAGTCGGAGGCCCTGGAGAAAGGTAGCGGCTCCCGGGGGACACGGGGACATTCGGGGTGCCCGCCCCGAGCTGCCGCGGGGGTGTCGGGATGGAGCAGGGCCGTTCCCGGGGGGGTGGGGTGAATTGCTGCTTTCTGGGGGGGCTCCCACCCCTTTGGACGGCATGGCCACGGCTGCGCCACCCCAAACCCTTCTGAATTGTGGGCACCGGGGCTTGGCGATGGACCGGCTGCAGCCCCTCACCCTGGCATCGCCCGCCAAGGGGGGGGGGGGGGGGAGGGTGCGCCAGACGGGCTGGTCTCACCCCCCCATTCCCCCTTGCAGAGTTCCAGAGGGGACAGTACCCGGACACTGTCACCCGGGAGAGACTGGCCGCGGCCACCCGGTTGCCCGACGCGACCATCAGGGTAAGAGGAGCCCCCCAAGGTTGCTGCCCCCCCCTTCCCCCCCGTTGGGAACACGCCTGGCCTCGGGGGTGCTGGGCTCAGGGGTGCCCATCCTGCCAGTGTGGGGGGGGACACAGGGGGGTCTCCAAGCCATGACACCTCTGCGGGCGGTGGGAACGGGCTCAGGCAGGCAGCATGACCCCCCCCCGAGAGCAGGTTTTGTCCCCAGCTCGGGGGTCTCTGCCCGCGGGTGGCTGGGCACGGGCAGGAGCGGGGCGGGGGTGGCTCTGCCAGGACGTGCCAGTTTCTCGTGCCGGTGCCAGAGCCACTGTGTGACACAGAGCACAGCCACTGTGTCCCCATCCCGGTGCAGCCACCACTCCGGCCCCTGCCCACCCCAGCTCTGCCCCGACGGGGGGGGCAGCACAGGGCCCGGCAGGTCATGGGGACACTGTGGGAGCCCAGGGTGGTGCCATGGGGCAGGGGGGCAGGTCGTGGGGACACTGCTGGTGCCCAGGGTGGTGCCACGGGGCAGGGGGGCAGGTCGTGGGGACACTGCTGGTGCCCAGGGTGGTGCCATGGGGCAGGGGGGCAGGTCGTGGGGACAGTGTTGGCGCCCAGGGTGGTGCCATGGGGCAGGGCGGGCAGGTCGTGGGGACACTGCTGGTGCCCAGGGTGGTGCCACAGGGCAGGGGGGCAGGGGAGGACTGCTGAGCTGTGGCACGCTCTGTGGCACACACCATGGCATGCTGTATGGCACACTGCGTGGCACGCTCCATGCCATCCACCATGGCAGACTCCATGGCACACTCTGTGGCACACTCTGTGGCACGCTTCATGGCACACTCTCGGGCACACTCCCTGACACACTCCATGGCACACACCATGCCACATTCTGTGGCAGATTTTATGGCATCCTTCGTGGCACACTCTATAACACGCTCCTTAGCACGCTCCATGGCACACTCCATGGCAGATTCCATGGCACACACCGTGGCACACTCCATGGCACACTCTATTGGCAGTTTCCGTAGCAGATTTCATGGCACTGCCCGTGGCACACTCCATGGCACACTTCCTGGCACACTCCCTGGCACACTCCATGGCACACACTGTGGCACATTCCCTGGCACACTCCATGGCACACTCCCTGGCACACTCCGTGGCACACTCCCTGGCACACTCCATGGTACACTCCATGGTACACTCCATGGCACACACCGTGGCACACTCCCTGGCACACTCCATGGCACATTCCCTGGCACACACTGTGGCACATTCCCTGGCACACTCCCTGGCACACTCCCTGGCACACACCGTGGCACACTCCCTGGCACGCTCCCCTCGCACACACATCCAGGGCACACTCAGTACCTCCCGGCAGACCCCCCCCCCCCCCCCCCGTGCTGTGGGCAAACCTTCACAGGTTCATGGCAGCCCCTTCCCCTCCCAGCCCCTCACTGGCCACCTCAGTGCCACAGGCAGGGATGGCAGTGAGTCGTCCCCCCCCGCCACATCACCCCACGCCGTGGCAATGCACACCCACGTGCCCCCACGTGTCACCCGTGCCCTGTGCCGCAGCAGCTCCCCGGAGCCTGGCATGGGCTTGCAGAACGATGAGATGGAGAAGACGTGGGATGAAACCCCTTCCTCTGCCCGTGCCCGTGGCTGGGGACACGTGGAGACGCCGTGTCCCGGGGCAAAGCGTTGTGCCAAGGAGCCGGGGGTGTTGTGCCACGGGGTGGGGGCAGACAGCCTCAGCCTCCTCCCTCCCCCCCCAGGTCTGGTTCTCCAACCGAAGGGCGAAGTGGCGGCGGGAGGCCAAGCAGAAGCTGGAGGCTGGTGGTGCAGGTGACAGCCCGGGGCTTGGAGGGGACAGGACGGGGTCCAGGGGCCACCCGGGGAGGGAGGGCGGCTGAAATCTGGCACTCGGCACTGGGACACCTAGGTTCGGTTCCCCCAAAATCAGGGCTGGGGACCAGCGTGGCCCCAGAGCCCCACTTCTCCCCACACAGGCTCCTGGTGCGACTGGATGCTGCCCCACGGGGTGGCCGTGGCTGCTTTCCTCCCCCCGGCTACGACAGCCGCCGGCTCCGCACAGGTAGGAGATGGCCAGGGACGATGGGGGGGCCTCGCCAGCACCCCAACGGGCTCCGGGCACCCTCTGGAGCCCACGCTCCCATTGCCCGGCTGCTCTGAGCCCTCCAGGCAGGTCTGGTCCCAAAGCATCCCCATGGATGCCCTGTGACATCCCACACTCTGGTGTGTTCCCCCCCCCAGCTCCTCCCAGCCGCCCCCACTGGCTCACCGCAGCCCCTCCATGGTCACGGTCACGGTCACAGCCAGGGTCTCACCGGCCCCCCAGCCCCGCTGCACCTCTGCACCTCCGGCCCCTGCGCCTGGGACGACGCCTGCTGTGGTAAAAGGACCGGGAGGGGGGGCTGGGACCCCGGGGGGGCTGGGACCCCCGGGCACGGCCGGGATGGGAGCCAGCGGCAAGGTGTGGGACCCCACGGGGTGCTGGAGGTTGCGAGGAGCCGTCCCTCCTGGCCCCACAGCGATGGAGGGTGGCTGCTGTGGGGTGGGTGTCCCCTGCCCCACAGCAGAGCGGGGATGGGGGTGATGCTCCCCAGCCCCCTGCACTGCCTGAACCCCGTTTCCATCCCGCAGGCCTGACCCCCGGCGGCAGCCCCCCTCCGGCTCCCTGGCAGCCCCCCTTCACCCTGCTGCCCCCCCAGGCTCACCTGCACCCCACTGCCAGCCTGCTGCCCGGACCCCTGCTGAGCCCCCCAGCGCTCCATGCCAGCTCCCCGGAGCCCCTCGCCCACCTCCACGCACCGGGGTGTCCCTGGCTCTGAGGGTCCCCGGCGAGGCGGGGGGCTCCGGTGCAGTGAGTCGAGGATGTCTGTGCACGGATGCACAACGGTGACACTTGGGCCACCATCAGCTCGCTGTCTGGACCCCCCCCCCATCACCCTCCCAGGAGCTCCCAGGACCCTCCCAGGTCCATGGGGCAGAGGGGGTGGGTGCTCGGGGGTAACACCTCCCTTTCCTCCCCTCCCCGCTGCCCCCCCCCCGAGACCTCCTCTAATCCCATCCATCATTTTTAGCCTGGCTCCGACCGGGACACAGCATGGCAGGGGCAGCCCCCAGCAGCTCCCCAACCCCCCCCCCCCCCCCCGCAGTGGGGTGATGCCCCCCTGCATCCATCCCAGCGGGAGTTTTGCCACCCCCAAGGCAGGAAAGCTCCATGCTGGGCTTTGCCCGGCCACCGGCCTCTTCCTCCGCTGCCTCGGGTGGCTTGTGGGGACCAGGGCCACCACCACGTCCCTGGGGCTGTGGCTGGGGACGGGCAGTGGGAGCTGAGCACCTTGGGGACCCTCTCATCACTCTGGAGCACTTGTCACCATCCCCAGTGCCACGTCCCCTGTCCCACACTGCAGACGGGTGGGCAGTGTCCCTGCCCCGCTTCCCTGCTGCATCCCCCGGCCAGCATCCCTCCACCCCGTTCAAGCTTCCCACCCACCCCCCCCGCCTTCTATTTATAATACCATTAAATTACCCTGGGAATAGTTAATTAACCGCTGGGGGGGGGAGGAATAGTCAATGCCCACGCTCCCACCCACCCAATCCTGCGGGTGCCGGGGTGCTGCTGGGCGGGAGGTGCATGGGGGGATGTGGGACAGTGGGGGGGACCCCCGGCCGGGCAACCCTTCTCCTGCCCGCCGGGCTCCCGGGAGCATCCCTGCCGTGGCACCGGGAAGCAGCGGGGGAGACCCCGCTGGCAAATGGGGGCTTTTCCTGGTGCCTCCAGAGAAACCTGTAGCCCAGAGGGGGCTCCGCTAGCCGGGATGTCAGGGAGTCTCCAAAGCCAGGGGACCAGGGGCTGTGCAGGATGGGCAAGCAGGAAAAATACTCACCGTGGCTATTGTGCCCCCCCCGCCCCGGCCATTGCCCGTAGCTGTGGGCGAGCCCCCCAGTGCCAATGGCTTCAGCACAGCCCGGTAGGGAGCCGGGTGGCCAGCGGGCAGGACCGTGTGGCACAGCCAGGACCAGCTCCAGCCATCCCGCATCCCACGCCGGCCCCTCCACCGTCACCTCGCAGAGCCCGCAGCCCCCACCCCGGGGCAGAATCTTGCTCTAAATAAAAAGTTTTGGGGTTTTCTTTTGTTTGTTTAGAAATGGAACGTAACGGCGGAGGCAGGGGAAAGGCGCCGGCACCAAGCTGAAAAAATGGTTTTAGTGGAAGGAAAATGGTTGTTTCCTTCAGCCAAAGGAAACCAAAGGGGGGGGGGGGTGTCAGCCCAAGGTGAGGGCTTTCCCCTTTTGAGGGGCCTGGGCAGGGACACTGCCCGGTGGTCACCGGTCACCGTCCCCCCGTGCCCACAGCCCCTGGCCAGGAGCCCAGCTGCTCTGAGGGGAGCCCATGGAGCCCCTCTCTCCCCCAGAACATCGGGCTCCAGCTTAGTTTCTGTCTTTTTAGAATCATAGAATCACAGAATGGTTAGAGTTGGAAGGGACCTTAAAGATCATCGAGTTCCAACCCCCCTGCCATGGGCAGGGACACCTCCCACCAGACCAGGTGGCTCAAAGCCCCATCCAGCCTGGCCTTGAACCCCTCCAGGGATGGGGCAGCCACAGCTTCCCTGGGCAACCTGTTCCAGTGCCTCACCACCCTCACAGGAAAGAATTTCCTCCTAATATCTCATCTAAATCTCCCCTCTTCCAATTTAAAACCATTACCCCTTGTCCTGTCACTACAGCTCCTGACAAAGAGTCCCTCTCCGGCTCTCCTGGAGGCTCCCTTCAGATATTGGAAGGCTGCTATGAGGTCTCCCCGGAGCCTTCTCTTCTCCAGGCTGAACAACCCCAGCTCTCTCAGCCTGTCTTCACAGGGGAGGTGCTCCGTCCCTCTGATCATCTCCGTGGCCCTCCGCTGGACCCGTTCCAACAGGTCCATGTCCTTCCTGTGTTGAGGACTCCAAAGCTGGACACTGTGCTCCAGGTGGGGTCTCACGAGCGCAGAGTAGAGGGGTAGAGTCACCTCCCGTGACCTGCTGGACACACTTCTCTTGATGCAGCCCAGGATGGGGTTGGCTTTCTGGGCTGCCAGCGCATGTCACTGGCTCATGTTGAGCTTCTCACCCACCAACACCCCCAAGTCCTTCTCCTCAGGGCTGCTCTCCAGCCATTCTCCGCCCAACCTGTGTTTGTTGATTGCCACATCCCAGGTGCCGGACCCTGCACTTGGCCTGGTTGATCTTCATGAGATTTGCACGAGCCCATCTCTCAAGCCTGTCCAGGTCCCTCTGGATGGCATCCCTTCTCTCCAGCGTGTCGACCGCGCCACCGAGCTTGGTGTTGTTTAAGCAAGAAAAAAATAATTTCTATAAGAGAAAAATGTTCTACGGACTTCTACAAGTGAGAAACCATCCCAGGAGTATGTGGTCCCGATCCTTCAGTCTTGGGGGACACTGACGGTGTCTCTGGAGTCACCACTGGAGGTTCTTGCTCGCCTGCACCCACCAGGCAGCGGCTGCACCAGCCCCGGTCCCATCTTGGCCGTCCGTCTGTCCTGGCCACCATCTGAGCTGTGGGAGCATCCCAGGACCAGGGATGAGACCTGGCAAACTCACGGCATGTACTACTGACCATCTCATGGGAATGGGGACATCTCTGGTGTCGGAGCAGACTCATAAGACGGAACTGAGCGAGGATGCCCTGGGCCACCCCGAGCCCCCCCCCTGGGATGCAGCTCCGGTGAGCGGCTCCCTCTGCCCGTGCGATGCCATGGGCCACCGGGCACCCGGCACAGACGGGGCTGCAAACAGCCAGCACGGTCCCCAGGCAGCTCCACGACACACACGGAGCCCACGGCAGCGGGATTTCAGCCGTGCTCGGCCCTGGGGACAGGGATGGGGACAGGACGGTGGCAGGAGCCTTTTCCTTCCAGAAGCGTGGAGCGACTCGGGCGGGTTCGGGTGTATTTTTGGGGGGCTGCAGGAGGCCGGGTGCCACGGTCATCGGTACCCGGACCCTGCGACACCGCATGGCAGCAGAGCCACGGCTCACTCCCAGCCCTTAAAAACATTAAAAACTGAAATTGCTGGAATCACTGGAAGAGACCTCAGCAGGGACCAGTGGCCGGTGTGGGACGCTGCCACCGGTGTGGTGCTGTTTGGGGGGGCACCACCCTGGGGCACCCGAAATGCTGCGGGGCACCGGGACCCTGCGGGAGCCAGCCCTTGGGGCGCCTGGCCACGGGGAGGGGGTGCAGGGCAGGACCCCCCCAGGCTTTGGCAGCAAAGAGAGACCTCACCGGTCACTGCGGCGTGGTGGGGGGCTCCTTCCCTGGCTCGGGGGGCAGCCGGGGTGTTCACCCCCCCTTTGCCGTGGCGGGGCAATGCCCAGGGCACAGGCAGGTTTTGCAAACCCTTCCTGGAGAAGCAAGCGGGCAGCGAGCTCTCCTGCCTGCTCCTGCCTGCTCTCCTGCCTGCTTCCCTGCCTGTTCCCCTGCCTGCTCCTGCCTGCTCTCCTGCCTGCTTCTGCCTGCTCCTGCCTGCTCCTGCCTGCTCTCCTGCCTGCTTCTGCCTGCTCCCCCGCCTGCTCCCCTGCCTGTTCCCCTGCCTGCTTCTGCCTGTTCCCCTGCCTGCTTCTGCCTGCTCCCCTGCCTGCTCCCCCACCTGTTCCCCTGCCTGTTCCCCTGCCTGCTTCTGCCTGCTCCCCCGCCTGCTCCCCTGCCTGTTCCCCTGCCTGTTCCCCTGCCTGCTTCTGCCTGCTCCCCTGCCTGCTCCCCCACCTGTTCCCCTGCCTGTTCCCCTGCCTGCTTCTGCCTGTTCCCCTGCCTGCTCCCCTGCCTGTTCCCCTGCCTGCTTCTGCCTGCTCCCCTGCCTGTTCCCCTGCCTGCTCCCCTGCCTGCTCCCCTGCCTGTTCCCCTGCCTGCTCCCCTGCCTGCTTCTGCCTGCTTCTGCCTGTTCCCCTGCCTGCTCCTGCCTGTTCCCCTGCCTGTTCCCCTGCCTGCTCCCCTGCCTGTTCCCCTGCCTGCTTCTGCCTGCTCCCCCGCCTGCTCCCCTGCCTGCTCCCCTGCCTGCTTCTGCCTGCTTCTGCCTGTTCCCCTGCCTGCTTCTGCCTGTTCCCCTGCCTGCTCCCCTGCCTGTTCCCCTGCCTGCTTCTGCCTGCTCCCCCGCCTGCTCCCCTGCCTGCTCCCCTGCCTGTTCCCCTGCCTGCTCCCCTGCCTGCTCCCCTGCCTGTTCCCCTGCCTGCTCTTGCCTGCTCTCCTGCCTCCAGGATCCCATAGCACTGACAGCGGGGACATCAGCATGGCCAAGGGGACATGTCCTGGCCACACCGCTGGAGGAGAGGGGACTCAGGCACAGCCGGGCACCCACTGGTGGCCACGGCCGTGGGGAGCCATCAGGGCAGAGCGGGGCTGCAAAGGGCACAATGACACCTGGACCCTTGGGCTGTTGGCTCGGAGCGGGCAGTGGCCGGTGCCAAAGGGACGCCCCGCGGCCTTACAGCTGGCATTTCCAGGGCACGGCTCGTCTCAGCCCTGAGGGTGATGTCCAGGCCAGGCTGGAGGAACTGGTGCTAAATGGGGCATTAAATGATCTGCAGCGAGTGGCTGTCCTTTTGTCCCCTGGCTCGCTGAGAGCGGGGCTCCAGCCCTGCAGCGCCCATGTTGGACATTGAGCAGAAGCCCCCACCCCACGCTGTCCCCAGGGGGCTGGGGGGGGACAGTTGTCCCCAGTGCTGGAAGGACCATGCACAACCCAGCAGAGGGAGTCTGGCTTGTATCAGGACCAGTGTGGCCAGCAGGACTGCGGCAGTGACCGTCCCCCTGGACTGGTCACTGGTGAGGCCCCACCTCGAGGGCTGGGTCCAGTTTTGGGACCCTCACGACAGGAAAGACCTCGAGGGGCTGGAGCGTGTCCAGAGAAGGGCAACGGAGCTGGTGAGGGGTCTGGAGACCAAGGAGAAGGGTCTGGAGAACTTCTGAGGGAGCTGGGGGTGTTCAGCCTGGAGAAAAGGAGGCTGAGGGGAGACCTTCTCACTCTCTCCAACTCCCTGAAAGGAGGGGGTACCCAGGGGGGGTCGGTCTCTTCTCCCGAGGAACAAGTGATGGGACAAGAGGAAACGGCCTCAAGTTGCCCCAGGGGAGGTTTAGGATGGAGATTGGGAACAATTTCTTCATGGAAAGGGTTGTGAAGCCTTGGCAGAGGCTGCCCAGGGCAGGGGTTGAGGCACCATCCCTGGGGGGATTTCAAAGCCGGGCAGACGTGGGTCAGTGGTGGGTTTGGCAGTGTTGGGTTGATGGTTGGACTCCATGGTCTGAAAGGTCCCTTCCAACCTGGACAATGCTATGATTCTATGGGATATGGCTTTTCCCCGCCCTTTCTCAGTCCCCGAGGATTCTCTGCCTATGTGGTAAATCAAGCCGGGTGGGATGGATCTGTGCTACAACGGCCGTGTCTTAACCCCCAACTTGCACCACGGGGCCACCTCGGGTGCATCTGCCTCTTCTCCAGCCTGGGCTTCGCATGCTCTGCCCGTGGTGGCCCCGCTCTCAGGGTCTTGGCACCATGAGCAATCCCAGCTCCAAGCCAGCACCAGTCTGGGTAGTGGTGCTGTGCCCTAGAGCCAAGTGCTCCGGGGAAACCTTGCACCAAAGCACCCGGGAACCCCCCATCCCATCCTGTCCCCCCACTTTCCACCATCAAAGGCAACAACCCGCATCAGCTCTGGTGGCAGAGTCGGGGCTCTGGGACCTTGCGAGCTCTGCCCTCAGGCTCCAGCAGCCCCCCAGAGGGAAGGGGCAATCAGAGGGCCAGACCCAACTCTGCCACCAGAGCGGGGTGGGTCCCCATCCAGCATCCCCAGCAGGATGGGTGCTGGTGCACTGAGCACCCACCTCAGGCATTAGAGGGGGACAGCCAGGGCATCCCCACAGGGACAGAGCTGGGGGAACAGCCAGGGTATCCCCACAGGGACAGAGCTGGGGGACAGCCAGGGTATCCCCACAGGGACAGAGCTGGGGGGACAGCCAGGGTATCCCCACAGGGACAGAGCTGGGGGACAGCCAGAGCATCCTCACAGGGACAGAGCCGGGGAACAGCCAGGGTATCCCACAGGGACAGAGCTGGGGGAACAGCCAGGGTATCCCCACAGGGACAGAGCTGGGGGGACAGCCAGCACATCTCTGCAAGGACAGCCTTGGGGACAATCCGTGCAACCCTGCAGGAAGAGCCTGGGGGGACAGCCAGTGTAACCCTGCAGGGAAAACCTTGGGGACAGCCATCCCCACAGGGACAGCCTGGGAGGGGACAGCCCTTGTAACCCCACAGGGACAGCCTGGGGAGAGTCAGAGCATCCCCAGCAGGGACAGCTTGGGGAGACAGCCAGGGTACCCCCATAGGGACAGACTGGGGGGACAGCCAGCACATCTTTGCAAGGACAGCCTTGGGGACAGCCAGTGTAACCCTGCAGGAAGAGCCTGGGGGGACAGCCAGCGCATCCCTGCAAGGACAGCCTTGGGGACAGCCAGTGTAACCCTGCAGGGAAAGCCTTGGGGACAGCCAGGGCATCCCCGCAGGGACAGCCTGGGGGGGGACAGCCATGGCATCCCCCCCAGCCAGGGCCAGTCTGCTCCCCCTTCTCCCAGTGCCCGCCACTCGGCCCCTCGCTGCCAAGCATGGCCGCCCTCGGGTTGGGCTTTGCCCAGTCCCACTAATTACAACCCAATTAGCACTCCTGCAGCACGTGGCCTGAGCCGACCCCGCAGGGCTTTTTCCCACGGTGTGGCCCCAGCCCGGGCACCCCGGGGTGGCTATAAAACAGGCCAGCCCCTCTCCTGGCACCAGGGGACATCAGCTCGCAAACGCATCTCGGAGCCTCTGCCCACCTCCTCTGCCCGCCCCCCCCGCACAGCGCCCGCGGCGTTTTATTCCGACCCGGATCCCTGAGCCCAGAGACGCGGGTGGAAGATGCTCGTCGGGGAGCGGGGCTCCACGGTGGCCCCCGCAGCCAGCCAGAAACACGCCGGGCACAGGGTACAAAGTGGTGGAGTTTTAATTACTCGATGTACAACAGCACGTCACGCAGCCATACGCGCCCCCCCCCAGCCCCCCTCCCCCCCCCCCCCCCCCCCTTCCCCGAGAGAGAAAGAGAACTATAAAGTTTATCGAAGGATAAAAAGGGGGATCCTTCCTGTCCCGCAGCCCAGGGCTGCTTTCCCAGCCCCGCTCAGCCCCCACCGCCGGCTCCGGGGCGAGGAACGGGGACATTTGGGGACATGCCACCCCGGCAGGTCCGGGCAAGCTCTGGCAGAGAGCACATGCAGGTGGGGAGGGCGGCCGGCAACACGGGCAAAGGCAGGACACCGCCGAGGGGAGCTCTGCCCGAAGAGTCCTTGAGGTTCAAGTCCTACCAGATAAACACACAGAGACGAGGCCGCTCTGGGGAGAAAGGACAAAAGCAACCACCACCACCACCCCCGCCACCCCCCCCCCAGCTCCCTCCTCCCCGAATAAAACAAAAGGAAAACCAAACAAAAACAGCGGAGAAGAGAGGTCCTCCCGGCTCATCCGGTCCCCGCGCCGCCGGCCCGGCTAGCGCTTGGAGAGCTCGTGCGATAGCCAGTCCAGCCCGTCGTAGAGCCCCGTGCCCTGGGTCGCGCACGTCGCCTGCACGTACCACTGCAAAACAGCGGGAGAGGGGGGAAAGGGCTTTGGGTGCCGCCCCGGGCTGAGAGACGCAGGACAGACTTCTAACGCTGGGGAAAATTGCACTTTTAGAAGACTCCAGTGTCTGAATTTGTGAAAATATTTACTTTATAGCCAGCCAGGCTCTGTGGGATTCAAGGTTTTAGTGTTTTCGAGCCTTGCCAGGTGCAGGGACGAGGAGGAGCGAGGCCTGGGCGTTTGACCCGGGCTGGCCAACAGGAGTATTTCATACCATGAACGTCACATCCAATATAAATTAGAAAAGCCTGCTGCATAGCGGGCTCTCTCCCTGATGGCGGCGGGTCCAGAGAACTCCTCGCGCCGGTGCCGGAGCCCTGAGCCCTTCCCTTCCTCCTGAAGCCATTGCGCTCCCAGTGTCCCACATTTGCTGTCCCTGCTGGGAGCGCACGGCTTCCTCCCGACAGAATGGGCTGAGTATCATTCCTGTATATCTTATATCAGTATCGGCATTAATACTGGTTCTTTAGTATTGCTGTCAATTATTTAGTCTTAGTCTATTAAATCTCTTTATATTTCAACCCTTGTGTTTCTTTGTGTTCCCCGATTCCCCTTTCCGGGCGGGGAGGGGTCATCGGGTGACAGGATAATTGTCTAACGGCAATAGGTTGTTACGGGTTCTCTCAAACCGTAACAGGCGCCCGCCCCGGTGCGCCCCGGGTCCCTCCCGCGGGGATGGCACCCCCCAACCCCGGGTGACTCACGGTCCTGCTGCGCAGCGTCTGCAGCCCCAGCTTGTCGGTCAGCTCGCTCACCGCCATGGCGTTGGGCATGTCCTGCTTGTTGGCAAACACCAGCAAGACGGCGTCCCGCAGCTCGTCCTCCTGCAGCTGGGGAGGGAGAGGAGGGGACGGCTGAGCCGGGGGGGGAGGGCGGCTCTCGGTGAGCCATCGGTGACCCCCTCCCCCCCCCCCCCCCTGCTGCTTGGACAGACCCAAAGAGCCGGAGCGGGCTCTCCAGCTCCTCCTCCAGCATCTTGGCTGCCCTCCTGTCCCCATCGTTGCCCAGAAGTCTCAGTGGCACCGGGATGCTCTTCCAGGAGAAGCCGTGCCCTTCACTTGGGGGACCCCCACGTTGGAGCGAGGGGCTCCAGGGATGGGGGGGAGCACAGAGACCACCGTGGGGACAGTGGAAGAGAGCAGGCACGACGCTCCCCAAACAGCAGCAAGCGGGCAGTGGCCATCTCGTCCCTTCTCCCCGCTCTCGGGCTGTGACACACTCTGCTCTGCCTCCCCAGGGATGCTCTGGTCCCCCTGGGGCAGCCACACGGAGGAATAAACCACCCACACCTCACAGGCTGGCTCTCAGACGTCATTTCGGGATGCTGCCCCCCCTGCCCGTGTGCCCTGCGTGCTTGGCTCGCAAAGCCCTGACTATGTAAAACCCAAAACCGCGTTTTCTCGGCCATTTTTCCCCCTTGCAATTGCTCCCGATCCCTGGGGGTCCAGCCCCTGCCTGGCAGAGGAGTCGCTGTGGGGTCCCCAAGCCCGTCTGCAGACACCACATCGTGGGCAGAGCAGATCCAGGTCTCACCTCGCACCCACCCAGGGGCTGCTGTGGGGCCGGGAGAGCGGGAGGAGGGGGCTGGGGGACCCGGGGGACCCCCCACCTCCCTGCCACACCGAATATCCCTCCCCCCATCACTCACCATCTTCTGCAGTTCCTCGGCGGATTCCTGCACCCGCTCTCGGTCATTGCTGTCCACCACGAAGATGAGACCCTGCGGAGGAAGCCAGGCTGGAGCCGAGGGGGACATCCCAGGTGGACCCCCGGTACCCCCAACCAAGGCGGAGAGCAGCCCCACTGCCCACCTGGACCCCCCGCATAGAGCCAGAGCACCCTGGGGACAGAGCTGCCCCCTCGCCTGCTCCTCTGGACCCCTCTGCCTCGCTCCCCTCCAAGTGGGTGATGGGGCAAACACCCACATGTCCTCCCAGTGCTCCCAGTACCACCTCTCTGGGGACTGGGACGTGCTCTCTGCCACCACTCGCACACCCGGTTATGAGGCCACAAGCCCCGGGGAAGCCCGGGCCAGCCCCACCGTGGCTGGTGGAGCCTATCCCCGCCCTGACGCCACGTACCTGCGTGTTTTGGAAGTAGTGCCTCCAGAGGGGTCGGATTTTGTCCTGGCCGCCCACGTCCCAGACGGTGAAGCAGATGTTCTTGTACTCCACCGTCTCCACGTTGAACCCTGTTGGGGAGCGAGGGGGCAGGAGGGGCATGGGGAGAGGGTGACACTGCCGAGGAGAGCCCGGCTCCATCTCCATCCCACGAGGGATTTACACACGTGCATGAGATCCCCCTGTGCCCTCTCTTCTCCAGCCTGTCCTCCTACGAGAGGTGCTCCAGTCCCTACGGCATCGCCGTGGACTCACTCCAGTACATCCCCGTCCCTCCTGCACCGGGGAGCCCAGCACCAGCCCCAGCATCCCCAGGGGTCCCAGCAGGGCTGAGCAGAGGGGCAGGACCTCCTCTCCCCACCCGCTCTCAGTGCTCTGCCCAGCACAGCCCAAGGTCTGGTGGCCCCAAGCCACAAGGGCACGTGCCCGGTGCTTGCTCAGGTTCTTCCCCACCAGGACCTCCAGGACCTTCTCCCCAGAGCTGCTCTCCAGCAGGCACACCAGGGCCTGGGGCTGTTCCTCTCCAAGGGCAGGGCTTGGCACTCCCCTGGTTGAACTCCATGAGGTTCCTCTGCCCATTTCTCCAGCCTGCCCAGATCCCCCGGGATGGCAGCATGACCCTTGGCTGTACAACCACTCCTCCTAGCTCGGGGCCACCCACAAGCTTGCCGAGGGTGCTCTCCCCCCATCACCTCGGTCGCTAATGAAGATGTTCATCAGTGCTGGCCAGCGGGTGACCATGGGCAGCCAGCCTCCCTGACCCATTCCCAATCCACCTCCACCAGCCTGTGGGAGGTGGTGCTGAGCCCCCCGCTGAATGCTCCGCAGCGGGATCTGGCAGGACAGCAGAACACTCCGGGGCAGGCGCAGGTTGGGGCAGGTGGTGGGTGCCCATGCCGGTGGTGGGGAACCACCAGGGGTATTTTGGGGTGCAAGTCAGGCTCCCCACTGGGCTGAGCCCGGTACCCAGACAGGCACGGGATAACGGGAGGGTAACGGCTGGGTGGATGGGGCACCGGGGTGTCATGGGGCACATCTCACCCCAGGCAGCCCCCAGCTGATCGGGGTACCCAGGAGTGACCCGTGGGAGAGCGGTACCCGGGTGGGCAGCACGGCCTGCGGGATCGGGCTGGGGGGGGGCTGCCCGGTGCCGGCTGTCACAGGGAGGGTGGGGGGCTCTGTCTGGTAGCCGGCGTTCCATGGGAGCCCTGCCCGGTACCGGGTGCTTGGTGGGGACCCTGATGCTGTCAGGGTGATGCTGGGGTGAAGATGCTGTCAGAGGCAGGGTGGGCGTCCCTGCCCGGTACCCAGTGCTCGATGAGGGCCCTGCCCAGTATCCGGTGTTCAATGGGGACCCTGCCCGGTACCCGGTGCTCGATGAGTGCCCTGCCTGGTGCCAGCTGTCAGAGGGAGGATGGCACAGCCCTGCCCGGTACCCGGTGCTCGATGGGGGCCCTGCCTGGTACCCAGTGCTGGCTATCAGAGGCAGGGTGGGGGGCTCTGCCCGGTACCCGGTGCTCGATGGGGGCCCTGCGCGGTACCCGGTGCCGGCTACCAGAGGCAGGGTGGGGGGCTCTGCCCGGTGCCCGATGGGGGCCCTGCCTGGTGCCGGGGCGCTCACCGATGGTGGGGATGGTGGTGACGATCTCACCCAGCTTCAGCTTGTAGAGGATGGTGGTCTTGCCGGCGGCGTCGAGCCCCACTGCAACGAGGAGGCGGTGTCACCGGCGCCGGTTACCGGTACGTGCCCCGGCCCGTCCCCATCCCCCGCCCGGCCCTGCTCCGCCGCCCCCGCGCTCACCCATCAGGATCCGCATCTGCTTCTTGCCGAAGATGCGGGAGAAGATGGCGGAGACCGTGAGGCCCATGGCGGCGGCGGGAGGGACGGGAGGGGACGGGACGGGACGGGACGGCCGCGCTGCCACCCCGCTGCCTCCGCGCTCCGCCGTGCCGCAGGCCCCGCCCCCCGCGCACCGGGCCACGCCCCCCCGCGCACCGGGCCACGCCCCCTCCCCGCCCCCGCGGCTGCCGCCCCCGCTGCCCGCACCGCCAGGCCACGCCCCTCGCAGATAAGCCACGCCCCCGGCCCATTGTACCGCCCCCCCCGGGGCGCCGCACCTCACCGCATTGCCCCGCCCTCCCGGGAAGCCCCTCCCCCTCCAACGTACTCGCTCAGTGTTGACCCCGCCCTCATGCCGTATAGCCCCGCCCTCTTCATGTATAGCCACGCCCCTTGGCCACACCCCTACCGACGAGCCTGCGGCCCCGCCCGTGCCCGGCGGAAGCGCATGCGCAGTGCGCGTCGGCGTCAGGGGAGGGGGAGGCGTCCGACGGAAGTGGCGCGCGGCGCTCTGCGCGTGCGCAGCCGGTGCCGGCCCGGAGGTAAGGCCTGCGGCGGGGGGGAGGGCTGCCTTGGAGACCCCCGCGGCCCCCTGTGAGCCCCCGGTCCCCCCGCCACGGCTCCACGGCCACCCGTGACACCCCCCCCCCCCCCCAGCCGTGACCCCCCCCCAGCCCCCCTCCGCCGCCCCCCCTGCCCCACAAGCTCCCCCTCGCCCCACAGGCCCCTCCTGCCCCATAGGCCCCTCCACCACGGCTTCCCTTCGCCCCACGGCCCCCCCTGCCCCTTCACCGCGGTACCATGCCCCCCCCCTCCTGTCCCCTGCCCCCCGTGCCCCTCCACCAAAGCCCCACGGCTCCCTCCCTGCCCCACGGCCCCCCCCTGCCCCTCCACCACGGCCCTTCCCCGCTCTCTGGGCCCCACGGCCCCCCTGTCCCACCGATCTCCACGCCTCTGCCCAAAAGCCTCTTCTGTCCCATCCCGCACCCCAGGGGCCAGCCCCCTGCCCCGCGGACCCCCTTTGTCCCATGGCCTGTCAGCCCTGCCTGCTGCCCATGCACCCCCACCCTGCCCCATGCCCCTCTCTGCCCTATGTGTTCCCCCCGCCCCACAGCCCATCAGCCCTGCCTTCTCTCCATGCACCCCCACCCTGGCCCACAGCCCATCGGCCCCGCCTGCCCCCCCGTGTCCCTCCACCGCAGCCCCAAGATCTCTCCTGCTTTCCACAGACCTTCTGCTCCAGCCCTGTGGCCCCTCTCCCACTGCACTGCAGCCCCCCTGCCTCAGCGGCTGCCCCCACACCCTCTCCAGCAGCTTTCCCCCCCTCCGAACCCCACCATGTTCCTGTCCCACCCACACTCACTTCCTTCCCATGAATTCTCCGGCCCCGGGTGCTGACACCTCTCCCCTCTGTGGCAGGTCCTCTGCAGCGGACATCCCCCCATGACCTACCATGGGGACCCCTAAGACCTGGGCTCCCCCCACCTAGAGCTGGCAGCAGTTGGATTACCTTCGCAGCAGGCAGTGGTGTTGCCAAGAGACAGACCAAGGGTGGTGGTTTTTCCTTGAGAAGTAAAAATCGAGCTGTTTATAGATATAAATCCCCCTGTCTGACCTGAGGGGGGCGGCTGCAGTGGCAGATATCGCTGTATGAGGCCTTAAAGCATTTTATGGTTTTCTCCTTTCAGCTTGCATGAATCATGGAGAAGTTTGGCATGAACTTTGGAGGTGGCCCGAGCAAAAAAGATCTTCTGGAGACTATTGAATCACAGAAGAAGCAGCTCCTTCAGTACCAGGTTCGGCTGAAGGATGTCGTCAGAGCCTACAAGAGCCTCCTCAAAGAGAAGGAAGCCTTGGAAGCCAGCTTGAAAGTGTTGTCCGTGTCTCACGAGGCAGATCTTGGCTTGAGCGGGGCTCAGCCTGTGCCTGTGCCGAACTCCAGCCCTTCCTTTGCCGATTCTGCTGATGACAGGAGCTCGGTTCACAGCGAAGATAGCGTGGGGACGGCTACCAGCGCGGACACTGCTGCCAGTCTGGCCAGTACCAAGGGTGAGCCAGGGCCTGAGGACGACAAGCCCGCGGCCACCGCTTCCTCTCTTAAATCAGAAGAGACGAGCGGTTCGGAGAGCGGCATCAGCACGAGCAGCGGGGATGTGTCATCCGCTGCCGGTGAGGCTGATAAAAGAGTCCTCCAGCTGAAGACCCAGCTGGCCACTTTGACCAGTGCTCTGTCAACAGTCACGCAGGAGAAGTCCCGCATGGAAGCCTCCTACCAAGCAGACAAGAAGAAGATGAAGCAGGACCTGGATGACGCCATTAAAAAAGCCGAGGATGAGAGCGAGAAGCTGGAGACGGAGCTGAAGTCTGTGCAGGACCAACTAGCCGAGACCAAAGCCCGTCTGATCACGCAGCAGCACGATCGAGCCCAGGAGCAGAGCGACCACGCTGTCATGCTGCGGGAGCTGCAGAAGCTGCTGCAGAACGAGAGGACTTTGCGCCAGGACGCGGAGCTGAAGCTGGAGGAGACCAGGGAGGCGTTGGCCGGTAGGGTGTGCATGGCCGACCGCGCCGAGGGCTACGAGCTGCAGATCAAGCAGCTGAGCCAGGAGGTGGAAGACCTGAAGAGAGAGCTGCAGGCTGTCCAGGAGGAGAGCAACAAGCCAGACCCCCGGATACAGGATCTGCAGGAAGAGATGGCCAGCCTGAAGAAACACTTCCATGTGCAGCTCTTGCAAGAGATGAAGAAGGTAATTCCTTGTCTGGGCCCTGGAGCGGCTCAGTGGGGTGTATCGGCAGCAATCGGGGCAGGGCTTGAGGCTGGAGGAGCACACACTCCCCAGTCCCCCAGAGTCCAAGAGGTTTGAAATAAATGAGAGCATCGTGGCTTTGATGGGATGATAGTCCCTGAGGAAAACAATAGCTGTTTGGGATGCAGCTTGTAAGTCATGAGTCGGGGGGCGGTGGCCAGTGGACTTGGGAGCAACCTTTGAGGTGATCACACGGTGACTGTCCTCCACGGTGTCATTTGGCTCCGAACATGTTACTGTCAGGTGGGAAAGTGGCCGGGCTTGGGAGGAGAGACCCTTCCTCTGCCCTGCTGTGGTAATGAGCGTGGTCTTGTCTCCGAGAAGTGTATAAGTGCAATACAAGGCACATTACAGGAGTTTATAAAAACTAACCCTCTTCAGTGAAGCTCGGAGCACTCTGTGGAAGGAGAAGAGCTCTAGTCTGTGTGGGTGCAGGGGGAGAGCCAAGAGCTGGAAAGAGGGATGTGGTGGAAAAGAGGAACCCGTGTAACTCTGTGGGTTGTGGGGCAACGTGCTCAGGGGTTGGCATCGGGGGGGATGTTGGCACCAGTAACCGAATTTCCATCTGGAAACACTCCAGAATAGGATCTGCCTCATGTCCTTGCAGCCTGGAAAAAGTTTTCGTCTTTCTAATCTGAAGCCTCAGGCTGCTCCAGTGTAATTCGCCCCTGTTTTTAGAGGTGGCCTCCAACAGCTTCTCTCTGGCAAAGGTGAAGGTGACCTGACTCTGGCTGTGTTTTGGTTCACGGCGGTGATTGTTGATTGTTGCCATTGTCCAGAGTCAGTCGGATTTCAATAGCTGTAAAAACTGGCAACACCAGCTGTTTGCTGTAGCTACTCAGAAACCACCGAATTATATCAATATCAGTGCACCAAAGCACAGGATTTCAGTAAGTTGCCGTTACATGTGTGAAACCTTTAGAGCGTACATGCATTTAAAAAATAGCAGATTGTAGCAGATTGTGATGTGAGTGATATGGGGTTGGCAGGGACCTCTGGAGAGCACCCAGTCCAACCCCCTGCCAGAGCAGGGTCACCCAGAGCACGTCCCACAGGAACGGCTCCAGGGGGGTTGGAATGTCTCCACAGAAGGAGACTCCACCACCTCTCTGGGCAGCCTCTGCCAGGGCTCTGACACCCTCACAGCAAACAAGGTCCTCCTCATGGTCAGATGGAACTTCTTACGTTCCAGTTTGTGCCCGTTCCCTCTTGTCCTGTCCCTGGGCACCACTGGAAAAAGACTGGCCCCATCCTCCTGACACCCACCCTTGAAGTATTTGTAGGCGTTGATCAGATCCCCCCTCACTCTGCTCTTCTCCAGACTCAACAGACCCAAGTCCCTCAGCCTTTCCCCATCAGAGAGATGTTCTAGTCCCCTCAGCATCTTGGTAGCCCTTCGCTGTCCCCTCTCCAGCAGTTCCCTGTCCTTCTGGAACTGGGGAGCCCAGAACTGGTCCCAGTGCTCCAGCTGGGGCCTCCCCAGGGCAGGGCAGAGCAGAGGGGGAGGATGACCTCCCTCCACCTGCTGGCCACGCTCTTCTTGATGCCCCCCAGGATGCCATTGGCCTTCTTGGCCACCAGGGCACATTGCTGGCTCCTGGTCACCCTGGTGTCCCCCAGGACTCCCAGGTCTTTTTCCTCAGAGCTGCTCTCCAGCAGGTCACCCCCAACGTGTACTGGTCCCCCCCCCGCACACCTCCAGCAATGTGGATAGCGCTGGTAACAGGAACTCTGCAGAGCAGGGAACAAAAGCAGGAACACTTTGAGTTTGTTCTATCCCCAAATAAACAAACACCCACCCAAAGAGGCGAGCCAGCGTGGTGACTTGTGCGGGATTCTAGGGGAAAGGCGGGCCATGCACTTGTTTGGGGTTCAGCGGGGCAGAATGAAGCCCCCCCCCGGGTGTTGAGCTAATCTGTCCCCCCCCTCCATGTCTCTCTGCCCTCAGACGGCACAGGCGGAGGAGCAGCTCCGCCAGCAGGCCCAGATGGAGGAGCGGCGCGTGGCCGACCTGGAGGGCCGAGTCTCCGAAGTGTCCGAACTACTTGGCACGTACGAAAAAGCCAAGCAGAAAGACCAAGCCATCATTCAGAAGCTAAAGGACCGCATCGTACAGTTGGACCTGGAGAACAAAACCCTGGCCATCGCTGCCTCCAGCCGATCCCCTCTTGATATCCACCTAGAAGAATCCAATCTGGACGTTAACGTTCTAAAGGATAAAATGGAGAAGCTGAAGAAGCTCTTGCAGGCAGCGGCGAAGAAGAGCCAGCCCGCTCTGGACATCGAGAAGCTGTGTGAGCTGGAGCTGCCAAAGGGCACTGAGACTGGGGACGGCGAGAAAGCCACCGCTTTGTACTATCAGCAGGAGCTGAAGCAGCTGAAGGAAGAGTTTGAGAGGTACAAGATGAGGGCGCAAGTGGTTCTCAAGAACAAGTCGGCCAAAGATGGCAATCTGGCTAAAGAACTGGAGGAAGCTCAAGAGCAGCTGGCTGACCTGAAGGAGAAATACATTGTGCTTCAGCTGTCCTCTGACGAGATGGAGAAGCAGCACCAGCGAGACATGGAAGCCAAGAAGCAAGAACTGTCCCAGCTCCAGCAAATCCATCGGCAGGAACTAGAGCGGTGCCAGCTGGACTACAGGGAGCGGGCGCTGAAGCTGGAGGAGGAGATGCACAAACAGCGGGACCGAGCGCTGGCGGTGCTGGCAGAGAAGGACCAGGAGCTGGAGCAGCTGAGATCTGTCACGTTGCCTTACGGGCTGCAAGGATCCAAAAATTACCTCGCCTCGGGCGCTGACGTTACTAGCAGTGACTCACCGGGCCCCGACGCCTCAGAGATGCTCCCCCAGGCTCTTCATCTCTCCGCCACCAGTGAGCCCACCTTCTTCTTGTACGCGGAGCAGCTGGCTCGCAAAGAAGTGGAGATTGTG
This sequence comes from Numenius arquata, assembly GCF_964106895.1. NCBI lineage: Eukaryota > Metazoa > Chordata > Aves > Charadriiformes > Scolopacidae > Numenius > Numenius arquata. The sequence continues at coordinate 132,023,064 of NC_133577.1, forward strand.
GCCCTGAGGAAGCAGAAGCACAAGCTGGAAATGCAAGTTCACCAGCTGCAGGAGAAGATCTTGGTGGAGGAGGAGAAGCACCGGGAAGAGGTGGCCGCGCTTCAAAGCGAAATCGAGAAGAACTTCAGAGACAAGAGCAGGGAGGGAGCCAACCTGGAGTACCTCAAGAACATCGTCTATAGGTTTTTGACGCTGCCGGATTCGCTGGGTCGCCAGCAGACCCTCACTGCCATATTGACTATTCTGCACTTCAGCCCAGAAGAAAAGCAAACGATCGCAAAACAGTCGGCTCACGGCAGCTGGTGGCTCTCCGGGAAGAGATGAGGTGGTGGCTTTTATCCCTGACCGCTTTCGCACAGTAACGGGTTGCTGGTTATTAACTGGTACCACTTCACTTAGTGGGGGAGGGTAACCTCTTTCCAGCCGTGCAGTGGAGCAGGGAGCAAGGAACTGGGCTTAAACCAGTGCTCTTAGCACTCATTTAAAGTAGAATTGTGCCAACTTTTCCGCTAGGATCGCAGTGCTTTCCAGCTCTCTGGGGTGAGAATTTGCTCTGAGTCGGAACTTGATTTAAAAAAAAAAAAAAAAGCTAAGGTACTGATGCTTTTTTAAACACAATTTACAAAAAAAAAAAATCCCTACCTGTCAGGCGATGAGTGGAACTCGCTTTATCTTCAAACACCAGACAGACTCGTGACTCAAAAGATTTAAAGGAAGGGGAGCGAAAGCACTTAATACGGTGCTAAAATAGCATAAGACAAAAGAGCTGAAAGCCCGCAAGAGTGATGAGTCTTAACCACCAGCATCATCCAAAAGCAGAAAACCTCGAGCCATTTCTCAAAAGTCTTTTTTACCCAGGGCCAAATTTATCCCGGTGGATGCAGCAGCTCCTGGCAGCACTGGGGACCGCCGGGTGGCACAGCACGGGTGTCATTACTGATTAGGAATGCTCTCTGCACTTCTCGGTGTTTCCCAGGAAGGAGGAAAGGTATCTCAGGTATTTAACAGTTTGAAGCCCTGTAAGGGCAGCGGTGCCGCAGGGATTCCCAACCGGTGTCACACCAGGTCTCGGAGCAGGGACTTGAGGTTCCTTGCCCTCTCTGAGAGGGGAGCCAGGCTGTCGCAGAAAGCAAAGCGAAGGAAGGCTGAAAATAGGCACATTGAGCCTTGGAGCAGTGGTTTTCTGAGCCATTTGGGAGTTCTGGTGAAGTTTTGGATGTTCTGCAGTGGTGTTTTTGGAAGCAAGGCGTTGCTCCTGCTGGGACAGAAGCAGCAGCGAGGGGCGGAAGGTGACAGCTCTGGGGTCGGTGCCTGCCCTGGGCTGGCGGTAAGCTCTGTGTGAGGATGAAGGCCTGGCCGGCTGCTGCCTAGACCTTGAAATTCTCACTTAACTTCCTTGCAAGTGGTTAAGCACGGCAGGAAGGAAACCAAAACGTTTTGAAACACCTCTGGCTCCCCGCTGGCGTTCCTGCCTTCTGCAGTGGTGCTGAGGATCCGCCGGCTCCTGACCACTTAGAGCCAGGGCGAGGGAGCTGAACGCCCCGGCTCGCTGGGAACACGGCTCAAACAGGCGTTGGGTGAACGGCTGCGAGACTGAAACCACGACAGCGTGTGTTTTGGGTATTTGGGGGGGGGGGTGAGAAGGGTCGGGGCTGCCGGGAGCTGCCTGCTCCCGTCCTGGGCTTGCAGCGAGACCAGCGCTGGCATGAGCCATCTCCTCTCCCCTCTGCCGTGGCAGGAACCTGATTTTTGTGTTTTTCACTCGGGTGCGTTGAGAGGCAGCCGCCTGGAGAAGGGGAACGCGCTGCTTCACCATCAAAGCCCAGTTTTCACCGCTCGAGGGCTGGCTTTACCCTGCTGCCTTCCCTTCACCTTCCTTCCCCCCCCAGCCAGGCCGGTGGTTGAGACAAGGGAAGCGGCCGCCCATCTGGAGGGACAGACTGGGTCCCTGGGGATCTCCCCAGCCGAGCCCCTGGGTGCTGAGGCCACTAGAGGGCACCCACTGGTTGCCCAGTCCTTGGGCACAGGGTCCCAGGGGTGCAGCATCCATCCTGCTGCAGCCCCCCCGGCCGTGGGATGGGACCTGGCTCTGAAAAGTGACACGTGAGCAGAGCAGCAAAGTGGCATGAGAGGGCTCAGTGGCCATGGCTGGGTCCTGGGTGGCCAGCGTGGCCAGGGGGGCAATGCTGTGTCTCAGGGCAGCTCGCACGGGGGCTTCAGGCAATTCTGTGGGGTCAGCGGGGTGGGTTTCTCTATCCAAAGACGTGTCTGGAAGTGCCAACGCTTCCATAAGGAAGGGTACGCAAGGTCAGGAGAGAAATCCCGGAGCATGCCAACCATTGTGTGCCCGGGGCCGCCTGGTGGCATTGAGTTATCCGCCATGGGAAGAAGGAGCATCCCGGCGAGGCCGGTGGAGCTGTGCTGGCTGGATCTCCTGGAACAGGGCCCACCAGGAAGTGTTTGTGCCGGTATTTAAATGGTCACCGCTCTCCTGAAGCCAGGGAGGGAGGTTTGGCTTCCAGAGATGTTGGGCGGTTGCCTGCAGCCCCGGGAACCGGCTGCTCCCAGCCCTGCTTTTACCGCAGCTTCTCGAGCTTTCTCATCTGCGTAGGCAAAAAATCTCGCTCCAGTTTTGTTTTTCAGGCACCTGCTTTGTTTTTAATTAAAAGCTTGGCTACTAAAGCCCAACTTCCCGGTCCCAGCAGACGGGGGAGGCGTTTGTAAACACGGGCATTAACTCTTGTTTTAACAATCTCCGGGCTTCTCCTGAGTCCTGGGGCCGAGTTAACAGGTTGATTTAGCAGCTCTCGGTGCCGGGGAGGCCTTGGCAGCTCTTGGGGGTGGGATGATGCTCCTCTGGGCAGCTCTTGGGGGCGGGATGATGCTCCTCTGGGCAGCTCTTGGGGCGGGATGATGCTCCTCTGGGCAGCTCTTGGGGGTGGGATGATGTTCCTCTGGGCAGCTCTTGGGGCGGGATGATGCTCCTCTGGGCAGCTCTTGGGGCGGGATGATGCTCCTCTGGGCAGCTCTTGGGGCGGGATGATGCTCCTCTGGGCAGCTCTTGGGGCGGGATGATGCTCCTCTGGGCAGCTCACAGCATTTTGGCCAGGTCGATGAGCTGTTGTTCCAGCCGGACAAGCCCCACTGCTCAGCACCGTCTCTGGTGCTGGCTCTTGCAGGGCTGGAACTTTGCTGGGTTTCTCCCAGAGGTTCCTCACGCTGGTTTTCTGGCTCTGGGAGGCCGCAGGAGCTGAGCAGGGCTCCCTGACCTCTGCCATTCAATACCCAGCACACATTGAGAGCTTCAGCTCCTGAGCAGGATGGAGTCCTTTCCCCTCTCATGCCGTGCCGGCCATCCTTGTCCTTCCCAGTTCCCTGGAGCGTGCTCCACAAACCCCACCTTGCTGAAGGCAAGGGCAGTTCTCCAGCTAATGCAACCCTCGGTGCCAACTTCTCCTCAAAAAACCAATATCCTCAGGGAAAACATGCCCCAGGCAGAGCCTGTGCCTGCTGGAGGTCTCGGGAAGGGATGACAAGCTGAGCAGGTGACAGTTCCCCGTGCTGGCGTGGACATTGCTCCCAGTCTGGTCCCTGCACGGAGGCATCGGCAGGATCCACATGCTGCTCTGATGGAGGCAATTAGATGGAAATTGGGGAGTTTATTCCAGGGAATGCTTGGGTCTTGGGCTCCTCGGCTTTGAAACGCTTCTCAATGACACGAGTGTTGGCTCAGCCAAGGGATCTGCCGAGGAGAGCCCGGTCTCTGGTCCCGGTTTGGAAAGGTTGAATCCAGTGGTGCCTCTGAAACCACAGGGATTGCTCAAAATCTTACCCTGCAGCAGCAGGAGCCATTCCCACAGCGCCAGAGGGTGAGGATGGTTCCTCCTGCTCCAGCTTCGCTGCCCAGGCTGCCAGGGGATCCCTGTCCTGCCTTTGCCTCCTGCTCTCCTGGAAGAGCCTCTGCTGGAGAACGAAGCAGCCTGGGAGAGCTCCCAAGCGGTGGCAGGTTTTGTGATGGTTGTCCCATGCAGCAGGTGGACTCGGCTGTCCCAGGAGCACTGTGAGGTGGCTCTTCCCCACCCCGCAGGTCTGGGTTCCTCCTGGGGCAGGAAAAATTGCCAGCCAAGCTGGAGAGATCCTGGCTGGTGGGGAGTATGCAGAGCGATGGTGATGGTGAGAGGGACCAAAACGGGGTCCAACTGGGACCACGGGGAGCTGCTGCCCAGTGATGGGCAGGGTTTAAGGAGCATTTCCTCACCTGATGAAGGCGAAAAAGGAGCAGCTACAAAGGAGGTGGCTGTGGGGGAACATCTCCAGGAGCTGCCGAAGCTCAGTCCCCTGCGCTGCTGTCACCTTCTGCCATTCCTTTCTCCGATCCCCTCCAGCCCCTTCTCCCTCCTCCTCCTTCCCTCAGACCTTCCTCCACATCCCTCCCTCTTTCCTCGGTCAGCCAATACCTCTGAAATAAAAGTAAAAAAAAAACCTTTTTTAAGGCATAACTCTGCTGGCTGTTGGGTGAGCTGTGGTTTGAGACCTCAGCCCCGCGGGGGCCGGGGGCTAGTGGGGCTCGCTGCTGCCACACGTCACCGGCCAGCCGAGCCCCTCGCCCGCGGTGCCGGGGTCTGGCAGAGCCACCGTCCCTGGCTGCCCGCTGGGGTGTTCTCCTCTGGTCTTGTAAAAACTCAGCTTGAACAGATGGGGAAAAAACTATTATTTTTTTTGGCTTGTGACTCATGCAGAAGCATGAGCCTCTCTGGAGGTGCCTTTGGGCCACCACGGGGGGGGGGACAAAACACCCCCCTCTGCCTTAGGGACAGCAGTAGGTGACAGTCCGTGGTGGCCAGAGGTGCTGTGTTCAAGCACCAGGAAAACGTAGACAGAAGGTTGGGTTTTCTGGGTTTTGGTGATTCTCGTCCACACACTTGAATGAAAATCATTTTAGAGCAGGGTGGTTGCTGCTGGGAGCTGGGGGGCAGCGCTGGGCCCGGGGAGGTGTTTGCTGGCTTAGCAGAACTCCTTGATTTCAAAATTATCAAAAAATTATCAAAGATTGTAGAATCATGGAGTTGTCCAGGTTGGAAGGGACCTTTCAGATCATGGAGTCCAACCATCAACCCAACACTGACAAACCCACCACTGACCCATGTCCCTCAGCACCACGTCTGCCCGGCTTTGAAATACCAAAAAACTGATTTCCTGAGGTGCCTGTGGGGACAGGAATGAAGCATTTGTGTTCCTCCCTGCACCCTCGGCCCCGTTTCTGTGGATGTGGATGCAGCGGGCACCGGGAGCTGCCCCACTCTTTCCCGTGCCTCAGTTTCCCTTTTTCACAAGAATCACAGAATCATGGAATGGTTTGGGTTGGAAGGGAGCTTAAAGCCCCCCCCGTGCCACCCCCTGCCCTGGGCAGGGACACCTCCCACCAGAGCAGGTTGCTCCAAGCCCCCTCCAACCTGGCCTTGAACCCCTCCAGGGATGGGGCAGCCACAGCTTCTCTGGGCAACCTGGGCCAGGCTCTCACCACCCTCACACCAAAGAACTTCTTCCCCACATCTCAGCTCCATCTCCCCTCTTTCAGTGTCAAACCCTTCCCCCTCCTCCTAGGGCTCCCCTCCCTCATCCAGAGTCCCTCCCCAGCTTTCCTGGAGCCCCCCCCCTTTAGGGACTGGAAGGGGCTCCAAGGTCTCCCCGGAGCCTTCTCTTCTCCAGGCTGAACCCCCCCAACTCTCTCAGCCCCCCCTCCCAGCAGAGGGGCTCCAGCCCTCCCAGCATCTCCATGGCCTCCTCTGGCCCCGCTCCGACAGCTCCATGCCCAAGAAGTCCACCTGCGCCCGTAGCGGCCTGGTTTGCAGGGGGGAGCCGAGCAGCCGGAGGTGCAGGGGATGGAGAAGGACCACGCTCACACCCGCGTCCCCGGGGAGCTGCATCTCTCGCTGCGGTCCCGCAGCCCGGCCGGCCAGAGGGAGGTGTGAAGGATGTGTCCGCGCATCCGCCTGGTCTCCGGGAGGCCGAGGAGGCCGATCCCTTCCCCGCTGGCAGGGCTGGCACGTAGCAGCCTGCGTGGCCGCGGGGAAGCCGGGCAGGTTCCTCCAGCTGCGCCGTGTCCTCATCCCCGCAGACGGGGTGTGGAGCCAGCCCAGCCGGAGCGGCCGTGGGAGCTGCGCCGGGGCCGGCCGGACCCCGAGCTGAGAGGAGACGGGAGGGCTCTGGGGTCATGGCGAGCGAAGAGGAACGGCCATCGGCTCTCTCGGATAAGCAGGTAAAGGCGTGTGCCTGCGGGAAACCCTCTGCAGAGACCTGGGAAAGCCGCTGCAGACCCTTGCTCGGGCCTCCCGTGTGTGTCCCAGCGGAGGGGGCTTCCCTTATGCCGGAGATGGGGGGCAACACCATGGGGGTGCTGCAGAAGACAGCCACGGCTGCCGGCAGAGGGGTCCCAGCTGCCCGGCCGGGGCTTTGCTCACCCAAACGGTGCTTCCCAGGGCGGCTGCTCCCGCTCCGCCGTCTCTGTGTGACTCACCGGCCCCGGGACCGGCCGGCTTCGGCGGTCGCTCCGGTTCCTCCGTGGCAGCCCCACGCCGTGCTCTCTGCCAGCCCTTCTCAGCCCGGAGCGAGACGCGGCTTCTCGGCGCTCCCCAGCCCCGGGGGAGGGAAACCAGGGTCCTGTGGCCGGGCAAGCTCAGGGGGATGCTGCCGGGAAACCCCCTCCTGCAGCCACCACCGAGGGGCTCGTCCCATGCAGCAGCACCCTGGGGCTGGCAAGGAACTGGCCACTGGCCCCTCTGCTTTGGGGAGGGCTCCCGGGCACAGCCTCTCGGGGAAGACACGTTTTTTCCCTCGGATTTGCCCGCTCCACGGTGGCACACGGGCACCGGCCACCGGCCACTGCTTCGGCCGGGGATGCCCGAAGCTCTGCGTCCTCCCGCACCGTGGGGCAACCGAGGGTCCCGCTGTGGCTCCTCTCGATCTCTCTCCCCCAGGTCTTCCTGCTGACGTGCATCTACCTGCCGGCCTCGCTGCTGAGGTGGGTTCTGCCCCCTGGTCCTCCTGCCGGGGCTGGGCCCTGCTGACCCCCACCCAGCCCACACCCCCGCCAGCCCCTGCCTGTCTCGGGGGAGGCTGAGCGCAGGGTCCCCCCCAGGATGGGCTCAGCAGGAAGCCCCCGTGCCGGGGCACCCCCATCTCTGCTCCGCCGGGACGTTAACCCCCCAGCCTCGTCCGTCTCTTCCAGCCTCCTGGGCAGTGGGTCCGTCCTCGCCGTCACCTCCCGGCGGAGGCGATGCTGCCACATCCAGGTGAGTGCCACTGGCTCCCAGGGACACCGGGACAGGTTTTTTGGGCCCCAGTTAAGCCCCAGGCAGCACCGGCTGCTGCACAGGGGGGCTGGAGGGGAGGGGAGGTGGGGGGGTGGGAGATGCAGGATGCTCACACCAGCCTCCCCGGGAAGCAGCCTGCCCCCGCTCCGCTCCCGGGGAGGGATGTGGCGGTGGCAGCTCTGTGGAGCCGGGGAGAGGCTGCTGCCGTGGGGGGTGACGCTGCCAGCCAGCCCTAACGCTGTGTGCCATCCCCCAGCTTCGTCCCCTTTTCCTCCTCGCCCTGGCGGATTTCCTGGCCGCCGCCGCGCTGCTGGGCACAGCCACCATCCAGCTGCTGCCAGCCCGGCTCTTCATCCCGGCGTACGCTGCCTGCCCCTACGGACGGATGCTGGCCACGGTAAGGGGGGGTCAGATCGCCCCATGGGGTTGGGGACCCTCTCCGGTACCGCCGGGAACAGCTGAGACCCAGCCGCGGGCCGGAGTGTCCCCGGGGAACTGCCGGGGTGGGGAACTGCTTCTCCTACCGAGAAATGGCTCCTCTTCCTCTTGTCACTGTCCCGAGCCACCGAGGCTGGTTCCTTGGGGAAAGGAGCCCACTGTTTCTGCCCAGCCCCAGTGAGGAGAGCACCGTGTGTCCCCCCCCACGGCGTCCCCCTCGCCCCCGCCAGGCCCTGCCACCGGCTCTGGGGTGGCAAACCCAAGTGGAGCCTCCCACGTGTGCCAGAGCAAAGCAGAGCCCGGTGCCTGTGGCTCCACCGGCTCCTCTCTGCCCTGCCTGGCCCACGGACCCGTGGTGGGCACTGCCACCAGGCTTGTCCCGCTGGCGATGGGGCCTTTGCCTCAGCCACGCAGGGGGACGGGGACCAGGAGGGGCTCGGCACCGCCGTGCCAGCTCTGCTCCGCTTTGCACATACCAGCCTGCCTGGCTGCGTAGGGCACGGGACGACCATCACCGTGGTCACAGGCCTGCTGGCAGGACACAGGGGCAGAGCCCTCTTTGTGCAACCCAGCACCCAGCACGGAGTCGGGCGGTCAGTGCTGGTGCCACCCGGTCCCCCTCCCCGGGGTGGGCGCAGGGGCAGCAGGAGGCCGTTTGATTTTGATGCCACATCTCAGAGAGCTGCTCCTTTGCTGCGCGGCTGCTCCTGGCACAGCTCTGCTGGGGGGACAGCGGGGACGTCGGGGTGCAGAGCCCCAGGAGGGACGGGGGAAGGTGCCTTTGGGGCACGGGGCGCAGCAGGAGCCCCCCTCTCCCTCTCCTCTCCCAGACCTTCTACGCCGTCTCGTTCCTGATGGTCGTGGTCTACGCGTACGAAGCCTATCGCACCGTCCGGGGCTGGAGAGCCTGGCACGTCGCAGCGCTGCAGGTCGGTGGCCACCAGCCGTGGTGCAGCCCAGTGTCACCCTCCCCACACCCAGGGAGCAGTGGGGGGGGGTTCCGAGGGCAATCCCTATCCCCGGGCATTGGTGGGTTCCCTGGTGGAGCTGGGCTGGACCCTGGAGCTGCTGCGGGACCCGCAGCCACCGGTGGTTTCCTCCCTGCAGGAGAGGAGCAGGTGCCTGGAGAGCCTGTGGCAGGGGCTGCCCTACATCCTGGCCTGGTAGGTGACCACTGCCGGCCCCTCACCCCTCACTGCCCCTCACCCCTCGCTGCCCCTCGTGCCCCCCGGGATGGCCCTGCTCACCTCCACCTCCCCCCCCCAAGGCTGGTGCCGGCGCTTACCCTCCTGGGACAGCTGATCGCCCGTGGCACCTCCACCACCACCGACGTCGCCCCAAAACCCATCGAGCCCACCCTGCCGTGGAGGGGAAACCGCTCCCATGAGAGCTACAGCCTCTACTGCTCCAGGTACCCCGCTGTCCTGCCACCCCGACCCCCAGGGGGTAGCCGGGGGTGGGCATCCCCCTCCCTTCCCAGCAGGCTTGGGCACACCTCCGAGTGGTGAGGGCTTTTGGGGTGGGAGAAGGAGTCAAAAACTGCCCCAGGGAGGGTGCTGTGGCATTAGGGGACCACCACCGGCATCCTCTGTCCTTGCAGCTGCCTGCTCCTCATCCACCGTGCCCAGGATATCTGCTTCCAGGTGAGCACTGCCAGGTGCCCATCCCTCCCCCCGTCCATAGAATCATAGAATCATGGAATGGTTTGGGTTGGAAGGGAGCTTAAAGCCCCCCCAGTGCCACCCCCTGCCCTGGGCAGGGACACCTCCCACCAGACCAGGTTGCTCCAAGCCCCCTCCAACCTGGCCTTGAACCCCTCCAGGGATGGGGCAGCCACAGCTTCTCTGGGCAACCTGGGCCAGGCTCTCACCACCCTCACACCAAAGAACTTCTTCCCCACATCTCAGCTCCATCTCCCCTCTTTCAGTGTCAAACCCTTCCCCCTCCTCCTAGGGCTCCCCTCCCTCATCCAGAGTCCCTCCCCAGCTTTCCCGGAGCCCCCTTTAGTGATAGGGGGGCTCAGAAGGACCCTGGGAAGGCGGGGGGTGGGTGGGCAGATGCTGCCGGAGGGATGGGACAGGGGTGTCCCCACTCGAGGGGAGGCAGGGGGGCAGCTCCCAGCCCCATCGCTGGTTCCTGCGGTGCCGTGGGGCTCGTGGCACGGCTCAGCCCGGCCCCTGTGGAAGGAGCCGCTCGGGGCCACGGCCCCACTGATTCCCCATTGCCTCTCAGTACGTGGGTAGGAAGGACGTGGGCCTGGAGAGCAAAATCATCTTCTTCTTGTACCTGCTGCTGGTGCTGAGCTGCTGCACGGTAAGCCATGGGGCTAGCGGGGGCCCGGGGGCAGTAGCCAGCGCTCCCCGGGCTGACGCCGCTCCCATCGCCCAGCTCCTCTACCGCAGGGTGAAGCTCTGGTGCCGGAGGAACGCGGCGGAGCCCTTGCTGACCCTGGAGAAGGATGGCTTTGCAGGCAGGAGCATCCGCAGCGTCAGCAGGGTCTCTCACTACTTCCAGCTGGTTTTCCTGCTCTGCTGGGCTCCAGGCAAGTCGGGCTGGGGATGGCATCCGGCCCCTGCAGCCCCCCAGCCCCTTTGTTCCCGGGCTGAGACAGCTCCCAGGCCCGAGTCCAGTTCTGGGCTCCCCAGTTCCAGAAGGAGAGGGAACTGCTGGAGAGGGCACAGCAAAGGGCTACCAAGATGCTGAGGGGACTAGAACATCTCTCTGCTGAGGAAAGGCTGAGGGACTTGGGTCTGTTGAGTCTGGAGAAGAGCAGAGTGAGGGGGGATCTGATCAACGCCTCTAAATACTTCAAGGGTGGGTGTCAGGAGGATGGGGCCAGTCTTTTTCCAGTGGTGCCCAGGGACAGGACAAGGGCAACAGGCACAAACTGGAACATGGGAGGTTCCATCTGACCATGAGGAGGACCTTGTTTGCTGTGAGGGTGTCAGAGCCCTGGCAGAGGCTGCCCAGAGAGGTGGTGGAGTCTCCTTCTCTGGAGACATTCCAACCCCCCTGGAGCCGTTCCTGTGGGACCTGCTCTGGGTGACCCTGCTCTGGCAGGGGGTTGGACTGGGTGCTCTCCAGAGGTCCCTGCCAACCCCACAGCATTCCGGGATTCTGTGAGAGAAGAGGCTGAGATTGAATAATTGCAAAGGCTCCGGGTTTCTGTAGGACCTGGGGCTGGGCAGAAGGAGAGGGCAGCCAGCCCTGATCACCACCGGAGTCCCACTGGCGCCTGGTTTAACCCCCCCTGCCTCTTACAATGACAGGTTTTTCCAGAAGGATTGCCTGAGCCAGAGGGTGGAGCGTGTTTGATGGACCTGCTTTTAATCAATCTCCATCCCTGTGGGAGCCCATTTGTGCTTTCAGCCACCCAGAAACCTGTGGGGATGAGTTCCCCGAGGTCCTCGGGCAGGGTGATGGGAAGGACCTCGTACATAATAAGTGTTTGTCCTGCATAGAGCCTTGTGCCAGGGGAAACAAATCGTGATGGGGGAGAACATTTGCCGCTTGGAGAGGGAAAACTCCCCATGAAGCATTGTCAGAGAGAGGGAGACCAAGAGATGTCCTTCTTTTGCCTTCCATCCGCAGCCTTCCTCCTCACCCTCCTCTCCTTCACCAGCATCAAACCTGCCTCGGTCTTTGTCCTCTACATTGCTACGGTGAGTAAAAAACCTGGTTTCCTGGGCTCCGGAGCTGGGACATTTATCTCCATCAAATGTGTGAGAGGTGATGGGGTTGGGGGGACACTGGTGGGATGGGAAGGCTGTGAGGGAGGAGCTCTTCCCTTGTTTGGGTTAACCATACCAAGAGGAAGGCCACCTTGTGCCCAAGAAGGCCAATGGCATCCTGTGGGGCATCAAGAAGAGCGTGGCCAGCAGGTGGAGGGAGGTCATCCTCCCCCTCTGCTCTGCCCTGGGGAGGCCACAGCTGGAGCACTGGGACCAGTTCTGGGCTCCCCATTTCCAGAAGGAGAGGGAACTGCTGGAGAGGGCAGAGCAAAGGGCTACCAAGATGCTGAGGGGACTAGAACATCTCTCTGCTGAGGAAAGGCTGAGGGACTTGGGTCTGTTGAGTCTGGAGAAGAGCAGAGTGAGGGGGGATCTGCTCAACGCCTCTAAATACTTCAAGGGTGGGTGTCAGGAGGATGGGGCCAGTCTTTTTCCAGTGGTGCCCAGGGACAGGACAAGAGGGAACGGGCACAAACTGGAAGAGGGGAAGCTCCATCTCACCATGAGGAGGACCTTGTTTGCTGTGAGGGTGTCAGAGCCCTGGCAGAGGCTGCCCAGAGAGGTGGTGGAGTCTCCTTCTGTGGAGACATTCCAACCCCCCTGGAGCCGTTCCTGTGGGACGTGCTCTGGGTGAGCCTGCTCTGGCAGGGGGTTGGACTGGGTGCTCTCCAGAGGTCCCCGCCAACCCCACAGCATTCTGGGATTCCCGTGTCCCCATGTCCCCCTGCCTGTGCACCGACAGGGGCTGACCCCCAGCGTGTGGAGGGCGGTGGGGTTTGCAGCCCAGGGGCAGGTAAAGGCAGCGGTGGCTGCTCCCTCTCTCTCTCTCCCAGGCCCTGACCATCTCCCTCCAGGGCTTCCTCCACAGCTTGGTCTACGGCTGGATGAGGAGAAACTTCCGTCAGGAGGCGGTGGGTGAGAGACCCTCCCCGCAGCACCCCCGGGGCCTCCAGGCTTTCTATGACGAGTCCCTGGGGGCCGGTCCCTAGGCTGCCCCCCCTGGCCCGGGCTGCCCCGAAGCCTGGGTGGGATTTGCAACGCCCACAGAAGCTCCACGCAGCCCATCCGTGGCCGGGCAGGATCTCCCTGGACTTGTCCCTTCGTGCCTGGAAAGGCTGGAGCAAGGGCAGGTTTCCCACCACTCTGGGTGCTGTGGTGGCTCTGTCCCCATGAGAATCCCACCTGCAGACCCTTGGCTTCCCACCCCGCTGCACCACAGAGACACCAAGACCAGGAGAGATCCATCGGGAGGTGGGACAGACTGGAAGAAGGATGTCCCTGTTCTGTACCACCTCTCAGCCGTCGGCAGCAGGAGGGCTCCGCAGGCCCAGGGGCACTCAGGCGCCGAGGGAGGAGGCTGGTGGCACACAAATTTGGCAACCCCCAGACCTTCCGGCGACTGAGCACCGACTGCAGCTGCCCCCGGGGAGGTGGTGGCTCCTTCTGGTTTGTTGGGGCTTGTTTGGGTTCCGCTTTCTGCCAAAGCGACCCCAGTTCCTCCGCAGGGCTCGGGAGAAGGTGCTTAAATAAAGGTGTGATGGTCGAGGTGCTCCTGGGCTTCGCTGCTGTTGGATAAATAGCAAACAGAGGGCTCCTGCCTCTGTCCTGCCTCGGGGGGAGGTTCCTGGCCAAGGCCACGGCCACAGAGATGACGGAACCATGGATGGGGGTGGTTCTGCCCCCACAGCCTCCTGCTGGACCCCAGCTTCTCCACCATCAAATTAAAGTCAGCCTGAATACTTGCTCAAACCACCTCGACTGCTGGGGCCGGGAGCGCTCGAGCGCCATCAACCTGCATGAAGACAAACCCTTTGGGGTGTTGGTGGGGCCACAGTCACCCCCATCGTGTGCAAATGTCACCAAAGAGCACTTTTGGAGACCTCTGGCCCAGGGAAAACAGCTCAGGGCAAGAGCTGAGGTGCCATCGGAAGCTGCTGAGGCTGGGGATGGAGACGGTGCCAAGGGGCTCAGGAGCAGGGGTGTGAGAGCCCACCAGGGCTGCAGTGGGTGACAGGGGACCATGGGAAGAGACTTCTAAAATCATAGAATCATTGAATGGTTTGGGTTGGAAGGGACCTTAAAGCCCCCCCAGTGCCACCCCCTGCCCTGGGCAGGGACACCTCCCACCACACCAGGTTGCTCCAAGCCCCCTCCAACCTGGCCTTGAACCCCTCCAGGGATGGGGCAGCCACAGCTTCTCTGGGCAACCTGGGCCAGGCTCTCACCACCCTCACACCAAAGAACTTCTTCCCCACATCTCAGCTCCATCTCCCCTCTTTCGGTGTCAAACCCTTCCCCCTCCTCCTAGGGCTCCCCTCCCTCATCCAGAGTCCCTCCCCAGCTTTCCTGGAGCCCCCCCCCTTTAGGGACTGGAAGGGGCTCCAAGGTCTCCCCGGAGCCTTCTCTTCTCCTGGCTGAACCCCCCAACTCTCTCAGCCTGTCCCCACAGCAGAGGGGCTCCAGCCCTCCCAGCATCTCCGTGGCCTCCTCTGGCCCCGCTCCAACAGCTCCATGTCCTTCCTGTGCTGAGGACTCCAGAGCTGGAGACTCCAATGGTGACTGATGGCCATGAGCGACCGAGCTCATCCGCTCCTCTGCAGAGAAACCCCACTCCTAACCAAACAAATCTGCTAAAACCCCCAAAACAGGACGAATCTTGGCTTTTTTTTTTTAAACTAGTAATTTTCTACTATACATTAGTGCTTGGGTCCAGCAGAGTCACCGCAGAGCTGTTGCAGGGACACACACAGGGACTCTATGCACGGAATATACACTGTACAGGCGGGGCTGCCCCTGCGGAGCATCGCGCAGAATCCGTCCCGACGGGGGGGTGTCTCCTCGCTCGCCCGCTTCCAGGCTGGAGCTAGTGGGGAACCCAGCAGCCTCCCCCTCTCCCTGCCTGGATCCGGAGGGGAAAAGGGCAAGAAGGTTCAGCCATCCCCCCTGAGTCTCACCGAAATCTGCCTCCTAAATTGGTAGGGGACCCCCAAGACTTTCCTGCTTCCAGCCCGGAAGAGAGCTGGAGGGGTCTCTCCCCACCGCCCCCAGGCAGGGGCTGCTCCGTCTCAGCTCCCACCCAGCAAAGCTGCAAAAATCAGACTCTCCAACGTGTTTTTTCAGGCAGTGGGCCGACCCCAGGAGATAGCTCCCTGCCCAAGGCAGAGCTCCAGCTCTCTTGTACGTTATTAGAGCGCGCAAACTCGTTTTTTCAGGCAGAATAAATGTCACTTGGAGGCCAGCTCCTCTCCGTGGAGCTCCGGTAGCTGTTGTCATTCGCGCAGCACCCCGCCACCATCTCCGGAGAGCTCTGATCCTGCAGATGCACCAGCCCTTTCTTCTTCTCTTGTCTCTGCCTTGGAGAAAAGACAACAGCGCTCCAGGTCCAGCAGCTCATCCTCCCACTCCCGCCACAGCCGAAGCTCTGGCCGGCAGGAGAACGGGCAGCGACAATATTTTCACATCATTTGTACGTGGGGGACGAGCGTCTCTCTCGTTACCACCCTGAAAACATCTCCCCCCTCCAGGGCAGGTCCTGCTTCTTCCAGGCGGGATGACGGCGTTGGAGTTTTGAGAGCCCAAGCAGTAGCCGAGGATGGATGTGTACGTACGGGCCAGGTGTGTTTCGCACGGCCCTGCGCCTGCTGCTGGGAGCCTGGCTGGCACCTTCTGACCCACCAACAGCCACACAGGGAAGAGCTTCTCATTTCCAGGCCCCGAATCCAGCTCCTCGAAGCAGGACCAGATGGAGAATAGTGCACGGGGTTCCCCGTTCCTGCTACAGCTCCGACCCACACACTCAAAATCATCCACAGCGGCGAGCGAGGTCCAGATCGGGTCACGGTGGCTGGATCGGGGAAGAACTTTCCTTTCTGGCGGCTGGGAGCAGGGTGGGAGGACCCTTCCTTCTCCCAGAGAGTCCCGTCACCGCGCTCAGTGGTGGTGCAGCACGGCCTGGAGATCCTCCGGCAAGGAGCCGATGATGGTCTCGATGTAGAGGCCCACGCGCTGCAGAGTCTCCTCCTTCACGGGGAGGTGCTGGCACCTGGCTCGGACCTACGGGGACACGGAGGAGAGGACAGAGGGATTTTATAAGAGCTTCAAAGCTCCTCTTTCCGCTTTGAGGAAACTCCACATTGTCCCTTTAGTTTGAGGCACAAGACAACAGACAAAACTGCCACCTGAGCCTCAGGGAGATGAAAAGAGAACTTTGAATCCTTTTCTACACAAACACTGAAGTGTCGGGACTGTCCCAGTTGCCAGTTCTCCAAATCGGGGGGCGAGAACCAAGTCTTCTGAGCTACAAGTGTGAGCCGTGTCCCCGGTCTCTCCCGGCCACAGAGGTACACACGGGAAGGAGGGAGCACGGGAAGAAGGCAGGAAAACTTACCAACTTCTCACGAAGCTTTAGCACCAGGTCTACGATCTCCACCTCAGACTTGTCCTTCATCCAGGCCACGATGTTCTAAAGAGAGAGAAGAGCTTTCTTCAGGGGACATTTCTTCTTTACAGAAGCTTTTCTCAAAGAGATACCCCTAAGCAAAGCCTGAAATAAAAGCCAGGAGGAGGTTTCTCATCCTCTTTCACAACTCTCCTGACAGCACTTATGCCTCAACGAGCAAGACAGAGCTCTCTCCACCGTTCGGACCGTGACAGCATCAAGCTCTTGACTGCAAGAGGAGAATCAAGGACAGAGGCAGTAAAACACAGGTTCCCCTCCTCCAGCCAGCACCAGGAACCTTGTGCTGTGCTCAGGATTTAAATCTATTTGCCAGAGTCAGGCCTGTTAAAGAAGGAGCCAGCTTTGGCCTTCCCCACACCCTGGTCGAGGACCTGCCCCACACAGGGAAGAGCGTGCTGGGGCTGAAGATGCCCCTGGGTAGGACACCGGAGCTCCTGGGACTCTTCCAGTTTAAGAAACTCTACCAGCACCACTACTAAAAATCCTACCCATTCGCATTAGTGTCCTGGTGGGCAACAGGATGCCCAGGGGCCAGCAATGTGCCCTGGTGGCCAAGAAGGCCAATGGCATCAAGAAGATGGAGGGGCATCAAGAAGATGGAGGGGCATCAAGAAGATGGAGGGGCATCAAGAAGAGCGTGGCCAGCAGGTGGAGGGAGATCATCCTCCCCCTCTGCTCTGCCCTGCCCTGGGGAGGCCACAGCTGGAGCACTGGGACCAGTTCTGGGCTCCCCAGTTCCAGAAGGAGAGGGAACTGCTGGAGAGGGCACAGCAAAGGGCTACCAAGATGCTGAGGGGACTAGAACATCTCTCTGCTGAGGAAAGGCCGAGGGACTTGGGTCTGTTGAGTCTGGAGAAGAGCAGGGTGAGGGGGGATCTGATCAACGCCTCTAAATACTTCAAGGGTGGGTGTCAGGAGGATGGGGCCAGTCTTTTTCCAGTGGTGCCCAGGGACAGGACAAGAGGGAACGGGCACAAACTGGAAGAGGGGAAGCTCCATCTGACCATGAGGAGGACCTTGTTTGCTGTGAGGGTGTCAGAGCCCTGGCAGAGGCTGCCCAGAGAGGTGGTGGAGTCTCCTTCTCTGGAGACATTCCAACCCCCCTGGAGCCGTTCCTGTGGGACCTGCTCTGGGTGAGCCTGCTCTGGCAGGGGGTTGGACTGGGTGCTCTCCAGAGGTCCCTGCCAACCCCTGCCACTCCGGGATTCTGTGCCTTCATCTCCCTGGTTCCAGGCCTGAGAAGTATCACCTTGGCCTTGGGTTGAGTTCCTGGAGCTGGAACATACCGCTTCACAGATGGCCTCCAAATGAAGGGCCTCCAGCTTCTGTGTCATTTCCTTGTGCCTCTGACGGTACCAGCCATCAAAGTTGGGAGACTTGAAGAAACGCCTGCAGGAGAAGAGGGGACAGTGAGAAGGGGACAGAGGGGGACCCAGAGAAGCGCACTGGCTCCACCACACACAGATTCCCCATCCTACCACAGCAGGCACAGACGTGACAGCCCATACATCCTGATTCATGGTCTCATTAGGGATGGCAACCGATTATGAGCTAATACGCTCTTTTCCTATCTTGTCTGCTCCAGAGCCTTCTCTTCTGCCAGGCATTAACGTGATACAGCTCAGCAGCTTTAGCAGATTGTCACCAAGAGAGGGACAATCCTGCCAGTCTCATGCCTCAGCCAAGACAAGAAGCGGGGCTCTTTGCCCTCTCTGACCTTGGACATGGACATGGACGTGTAGGAACGAGTCCAGCAGAGGGACACGAAGATGATCAGAGGGACGGAGCACCTCCCCTGTGAAGACAGGCTGAGAGAGCTGGGGTTGTTCAGCCTGGAGAAGAGAAGGCTCCGGGGAGACCTCAGAGCAGCCTTCCAATATCTGAAGGGAGCCTCCAGGAGAGCCGGAGAGGGACTCTTTGTCAGGAGATGTAGTGACAGGACAAGGGGTAATGGTTTTAAATTGGAAGAGGGGAGATTGAGATTAGATATTAGGAGGAAATTCTTTCCTGTGAGGGCGGTGAGGCACTGGAACAGGTTGCCCAGGGAAGTTGTGGATGCCCCATCCCTGGAGGGGTTCAAGGCCAGGCTGGATGAGGCTTTGAGCAACCTGCTCTAGTGGAGGTGTCCCTGCCCATGGCAGGGGGGTTGGAACTCAATGATCTCTAAGGTCCCTTCCAACTCTAACCATTCTATGATTCTGTGATTCTATGATTTTGGCCCATTTTTCCTTGGGAGTTATGACAGTTGGGAGTTATGAGTTGAGACTCAGCCTGGAGAAGAGAAGGCTCCGGGGAGATCTTGGAGCCCCTTCCAGTCCTTCAAGGGGCTCCAGGAAAGCTGGGGAGGGACTCTGGATCAGGGAGGGGAGCCCTAGGAGGAGGGGGAAGGGTTTTAAGCTGAAAAAGGGGAGATTGAGATGAGATCTGGGGAGGAAATTCTTCACTCTGAGGGTGGTGAGAGCCTGGCCCAGGTTGCCCAGAGAAGCTGTGGCTGCCCCATCCCTGGAGGGGTTCAAGGCCAGGTTGGAGGGGGCTTGGAGCAACCTGGTCTGGTGGGAGGTGTCCCTGCCCAGGGCAGGGGGTGGCACTGGGGGGGCTTTAAGGTCCCTTCAACCCAAAGCATTCTAAGATTCTATGATTCTGTGACAGCTGGGACAGTTCATGCACATTCCTCAGCAGCATCTTGCTTAATTCCTCGCCTTTCCTGATATTTAAAGCTGTCAACCATTTGCCCGCAGGGAGCCAAGGCCCATATAACTGGTGATTTACACGTCTCCTGCACAAAGGGATCATCCAGGCTACGTCAAAGGATGTGCAGCTCGCACCTCCCCAGTGCAGTACGGTAACGAGTCTCTGCTTTTAACGAGCTACGCAGGAAAATGAACAGGGGGCAGCACCACACCTGGTTTCATCTCACAGTGTTGTAGAATTTTAGATCAAATTCAAAATGGGACTGAAAAGCCACTAACTGCAAGACCAGGGCTGTGGCAGCAGGGAAAGAAAAAGATGAGAAAGATTAAGATGCCACTTAAACTGAGGGACAGCCCCTTCAGCAGCACATCCCTCGATTAACAGCAGGGGCATCTCAAACGCTGCATTTCAGCCTTTCCCTCCACTGCGAGTGTCCCACTCCCTGTCCCTTCCAGCCACCTCCTCAGGTCACCTGCAGGGAGCACCTCACCAGCAGAGCCCAGCTGATGTTTACACCGTTTCTTTTTGCAGCTTCAGGGACCTCTAAACCCAGCCAAGATCTCAAGATGCCACCGGGACACAGACTTATTTTTAGGAACTTAAGGACCACAAGAAATAGTATATACACGAAATCTCACACAGTTAAGAACCCTGGAAGGTGTAAACTCCTGCACGTCCACCAGTTGCCTGCAAAACCTCCACCCATTTATTGAAGCAGCATGTTGTTTGTTATTATTTTTGAAAATATTAGATATCCAAAATGAAATCTGTCCACCACACCCCCACCATAAGGAGCGGAACCGCTGGTTTTCAATTAAATATGTTAAAGCCCAAAACGGTACAAACATTATTACAGCAACAAAACATACCGATTCCTGTCTCTGCTCATTTTCTGGAACTTTTTCCCTTCTCCATATCCAGACATCACCCGTTTCCCTTCCCACTGGGTAGCCAACTTCTGCATCTTTCCTACTCCTATTGTGATGTGTCTTCTCCATCCCATTTATAACTGATTATCCTTTACAAGAAAGATGGACCGGCTCTCCTGCAAGATCTCTTAAGTTCTCCCCTGAAGAAACTACATCCTTCTGCGTTCTACCAGCACAGCCACCACACAGTAATAATGAAATGCCCTTGTCCTGAGCTCTGCTGGATGAAGCCCTGCGAGTCTTTGCATCCCATCCGCCCAGGACCAGACACTTCAAAAAGAAAGACTCCCTGGAGGACAATAAATGACATATCTGATGTCAGAGACGAGTCCCCTTCTCCAGCAGCGAGGGCTTAGTTTAAGCTCCTGAAGGGAAAGAGTTGACAGTGTCTAAACCCGACTGGATCTACTTATTTAAGAGATTATGTAAAACACAGGATTTATTCTGCCCCGCACTTGCTTTTCCTGACCATCGTCACTCCTCGTAGACATGAGTTTTTCCTGAAAAACTGTCCTGCGCTCCCTTTTTGCTCCCAATTCTAACTCAGGGTTTGATGATCGCTGTGACCTGCACCAGCTGTTACGGGGATATGGTGAGTAATTACCAAAGTCCTACCTGTAGAGGCCCAACCAGTCGCCCTTGAGCACACAGGTAAGCTGGGGACCGGCGTGCTCCAGGGTCTTCATGAAATCTTCCTGACGGAAAGGACGAATCTGCGGAGGATTCTGCGCAACAGAAGGACCGCGTTCCACGGCACCCAAAAGAAACGAGGGGGAAACGAGGTCCTTATTTACAATGGAAGAGGCTGCGCAAGGCAGACTCAACGAGAACAAAAAAAACCTCATGAACACCTTAACCAGCCCTGTGAGCAAAATGCAAATGAGACTGACAATAGCTGAGCTCACTGCAAAACAGGAAGCATCTGCCCCAGTGTTTGTTTCAGCTTTTTTTCTTTATTTTTAAAGGAGTAATAACCCTTTCCTTGGTGGAGGGAAGTTCACCGAGAGTATCAGAGTATGGGATAAGCGTATGGCAGAACTATTCCCAGTCCCCCGCAGAAGGAAGGAAAGCAGAAGCAACTGGAAAAGTGAACGTACCTTCCATGGAGTAATGGCCCTCTGCAGAGGCATCAGACTTGCAATATAATGCTCCTGAGAAGAAATACCCCCCCAAAAAAATGAAGAAAAAAGATGTTATAACAATCAAGGAGCCTCTTGCGTGGTCACCGAGTGTGATGGTCTTCTCCAATGCATCACGGCACGACCAACAGCCTCCTACTCTCTCTGGCTTTTTATTTCACAGTTGTATTCTACGTGAGCCCAAGCGTCCCAGCTCGTTTCCCACCAGGGACTAGGTCACAGAACTACGCTGCGTAACCCCAAGCACGTGGGAAGAGCTCAGGTGGGAAGAAGTTGGCAGAAGGGACTCAAATATGAGAAGATGCTCCGTCCTCCCGTGTTCTGCCTCCTGAGATGAAGTAGAAAAGAAAGCGGAGGAGCCAAACTGGGCCAACTGGACGGTCCCCCAAAAAGGCAGCCTTCTAGTGGGACTGGACAGGGAAGGCCCTAAGGGCAAGCACTCGCTGAAATCTGCCTGAGGGTGGTGACCACCACGTGGCCAGGTTCTTAAGCTCTAGAGCAAAGCTCCCCAAAGTCAGAGGGGAGGGTTTCATACCGGCTATGGGTTTGATTCCAGCGTTAGAGGCGAAGAGGAGCATTTTGGGTTCCTGTCCTTTCCCTAAATACCTGCTTTAACCACCCGCTGAGAAGAGCAGAGGTGGCATTAGAACCAAATAACATGGAACACCTACTCCTGCACCGCAGGAACCAAACGATGTCTGTCTTTACAGGGAGTGTGCTGGATATGCAACCTGAAATCTGCATTCAAGAGACTTTCCGTTCCTTTCCATGGAGTAAAACGTCTCTAGAGGGTGCCAGGTCCCGAATCTATTACAGATGCTCAGGTACGGGCGAATAAAAGGGGGCAAGCGCCAACTTGTCCCTCCGGCGCCTCCCCACCAGCTCCCCTCAGCTTCCCACCGCCCCGACACGTCCCTGCTCGACTCACCAGGGGGATAATGAAACTCTGGGTGAGCTCCAGGAGGTGACGCCTCAAAAGGGCGCTCTGGACTTCAGAGGGGCGTTTCCGCTGGATGCCCTGCAAGCACAAGCACCGCGTTCACCAAAGGTGCTGCTCTCTCTTACCCGGAGCGACACAGAATTTGCAAACTATAAGCAACCAGTCCCGAGTAGTCTGGAAAACCACCCAAAATACCTACTCCGCTCTCCAGCTGAGCATTTCACTCACACTCCACTACATAGATTCTGGTTTTTCAGACTATTTTTTTTTTATAAGGATTATTCTCACTTAGGTTATCATCAGCGCCAGCATTTAGTCTGTAATATTAAGTGAAAAAAATGTAAATCTGGCATGATAAACACATCAAACTATACTGGGGTAAATCCTTACACGCTTTTGGAGAGTTTTGCCTGTTTAAATCAAGCTGTCAGCACCGTTTTCCCATAATGACACACAGGATGTAAGACAGAGTGGAAACTGCTTACCTTTAGTAGTCTTTTTATCAGGGTTTTGTCTTTGTGAAGAAATGTTTTATAGGAAGTATAGATTCCTAGAATGAAAAAGAACCCCCAAATCAGAAAAAAAAAAACCAAACCAAACTTTGCCCACGTATCTAAACATGGGCTCTAGATCTAAACGTGGGCTCTATCTAAAGGAGGCTCCAGATTATATATTATTATATAGCGCAGGGATAACAGAACTGAAATTCCTAGCACAAACCCTGGCAGCTCCGTGTGTGTGTGTGTATAATTACAAAAAGTATGAAAAAATAATTACAAAAATGATGACATTGCTAATGCAGCCAGTACTCACGTCAGGATTGAAGGACACTACAAGGGATTGACCCGGCTGAGGAGCAGCGCTGGGGGAAGGGACCTGGGGGTCCTGGGCGACAAGAAGCTGGAGATGAGTGAGCCGTGGGGCTGCCACGGCAAGGAAAGGCAACGGGATGGGCTGCATCACCCAGGGCATCACCAGTGCAGATAAAGAAGTCATTATCCCATTCTACCCTGCACTGATCGGGCCACACCTGGAACACGGGGCTCAGTTTTGGGTCCCGCTACGCAAAAAAGCTGTGGCCAGGCTGGAGAGGGGCCACCAAGATGATCCAAGGGCTGGGAAGCTGCCACGTGGGGAAAGGCAGAGAGAACTGGGTTTGTTCCACCAAGGGCCACCAAGATGACCCAAGGATGGGGAAGATGCCACATGAGAAAAGGCTGAGGGAACTGGGTTTGTTCCACCAAGGGCCACCGAGATGATCCAAGGGCTGGGAAGGTGCCACGTGCGGAAAGGCTGAGAGAACTGGGTTTGTTCAGCCTGGAGAAAAGAAGGCTCAGGGGAGACCCCACCACCACCTTCCAGTATTTAAACAGTGCCTACAAAGAAGAAGGAGACTCCCTTTTCACAAGGAGTCCCATGGAAAAGACGAGGGGTGATGGGGACAAGTTACTCCTGGGGAAATTCTGATGGGACACAAGAGGAAAATTTTTCACACTGAGAACTATCAGCTGCTGGAATAATCTCCCCAGGGAAGCAGTGGATTCTCCATCACTGGACACTTTCAAGATGCAGCTGGACAGGGAGCTGGGCCATCTTGTCTAGACAGTGCTTTAGCCAAGAAAGGTTGGACCAGATGATCCTTGAGGTCCCTTCCAACCTGGGATTCCATGATTCTATGACACTGAACTACCTCAAGGACCTTCTTAGGCTAAGCTTATGGTGAGATAACTTATGGAGTCAGCTTATGGCCAGGCCTGAGCTGAACAGTTGGTTAAGTGACAGATAGCTGCATGTAGGTAAGCAAGTTCCTTTGACCTCTATCGCATCTAAAAAGCAGGTGTGATTTATAAAATAAAATCAAGAAAATTAGAAGTTCTCCCAACTGAAATAATTTGTTCAATCGGCTTTTTCAATCGCGGAACAAAGATGTACAGTTTTTCTGTATTAAAGGGGGAGGCCACCACAGAGAACTGTGTGTATGAGAAGGTGCTAACACCAAAACGTCTGTTTGTTGATACAAAGAATAGCACGTGCAACGTTCACATGCCTGCAAAATGCCCCACCTGGGAGGGTAAATAAAATTAAATGATGTCTGACAAAAGGACTCACCTGGTTTTGTGTCCAGGGTTTTTAGTTTAGCCAGCTTCTTCACCTTGACTTGCTTGGGCAGGTCTCCTGGGGAAAGACACCAAATGACTAAGTTCAGGCCCTGAATGTACCCTCAGATTCACACACGTGAGACCGTGCGCTTGAGAACATCCAGTCCCACACTTGTACATCATAAATCACGTCCTCCCGTAACCCCACCCTCACGTAAACCTTCTCGACTGCTAACTTTCCTGCTAAAATTTTAGAACAGGAACACGTTAAGGAGGGATTACAAAAAAGCTCCACTCCTCAACCGAGAGGTCTCCTTGGCTTCACAGATAATAATCAGAGTCTCTCTCTCCACCCCTCTATTCTTCTCTTTCCTGCCCAGGAAGGACTTCTCCTCTTCTTAAGGCTTCAGATAAAGCACAGCAAGTTGTCCTCTCAAGGATTCATCTTCACCACTGTCTGCGCTCGCCCTGCACATCGACTGAGTCAGAGTCTGGATCTCCCTTTGGTTTCCGAGCTCTCGGGGGAATGAAGCTGTGTAAAACGACGGCTTAGCAGCTCGCTGCCAGCCTCTGACCAGGCCTACCAGCACAACAGGACTTTGGTTCCACCCTTACCTGACATTCTGAGCTCCCCAACCCGAAGAATGTGTGGCCAGTGCTGGAGAGTTTTGATAAAGAAGGGGTTTGTGACTCCCACAACGATGTTGGGCCTAGAAAGAGGGGGGGAAAAAACGCAGAACAACGCTGACCTCGGGGTTCCCTTCACACAGACAGTGGCGAGTGGGTCACAAGGGTCTACGGGCTACTTACGGAGCTTGTGTCCTGGTGGTGTACTCCTTAAATTCACTGTCGTGGATAGTAAAGTAGGGGCGGTAGTCGCAGCAGTACCGCAGGGGAGCAAGGCAGCTGGAAGAACAGACACAACAGTCACCACCCACACTTCACAGAGGAGGAACCTCCATTTACACCAGGTTTGTGCCCCAGAGCAATGTTTTGTCCTGCCGGAGGTAACACTATGGAGGAGATCCAGGCTTTTTTGTTTTTTTTCAGCTAAAGCAGAGTTCAAAGCTGGGGAGACAAAGTTCCTCAGGGCTGTGAACCATCAGTTTGCTGACAACACCAAACTGTGTGGCACAGTCGACACGCTGGAGGGAAGGGATGCCATACAGAGGGACCTGGACAGGCTGGAGGTGGGTGAACCTCGTGAAGTTCTACCAAGCCCCATCCCTGGAAGTGTTCCAGGCCAGGCTGGATGGGGCTTTGAGCAACCTGCTCTAGTGGGAGGTGTCCCTGCCCATGGCAGGGGGGTTGGAACTCAATGATCTTTAAGGTCCCTTCCAACTCTAACCATTCTGTGATTCTATGATTCTATGATTCTATGATAAGCTGAGTGCAGGGTCCTGCACCTGGGATGTGGCAATCCCAGGCACAAATACAGGTTGGGCGGAGAATGGCTGGAGAGCAGCCCTGAGGAGAAGGACTTGGGGGTGTTGGTGGATGAGAAGCTCAACATGAGCCAGTGACATGCGCTGGCAGCCCAGAAAGCCAACCCCATCCTGGGCTGCATCAAAAGAAGTGTGTCCAGCAGGTCCAGGGAGGTGACTCTACCCCTCTACTCTGCGCTCGTGAGACCCCACCTGGAGCACAGTGTCCAGCGTTGGAGTCCTCAGCACAGGAAGGACATGGAGCTGTTGGAGCGGGGCCAGAGGAGGCCACGGAGATGCTGGGAGGGCTGGAGCCCCTCTGCTGTGAGGACAGGCTGAGAGAGTTGGGGGAGTTCAGCCTGGAGAAGAGAAGGCTCCGGGGAGACCTTGGAGCCCCTTCCAGTCCCTAAAGGGGGCAGCTCCAGGAAAGCTGGGGAGGGACTCTGGATGAGGGAGGGGAGCCATAGGAGGAGGGGGAAGGGTTTGACGCTGAAAGAGGGGAGATTGAGCTGAGATGTGGGGAAGAAGTTCTTTGGTGTGAGGGTGGTGAGAGCCTGGCCCAGGTTGCCCAGAGAAGCTGTGGCTGCCCCATCCCTGGAGGGGTTCAAGGCCAGGTTGGAGGGGGCTTGGAGCAACCTGGTGTGGTGGGAGGTGTCCCTGCCCAGGGCAGGGGGTGGCACTGGGGGGGCTTTAAGGTCCCTTCTAACCTGAACAGTCTGTGATTCTACGATTCTATTGCATCTCCCTCTTACTCTTCTGTACCACTGGTGGAATATGAGCCAGACTCTCTTGCTTTGCTATTTGTCCTACGTGCTCTCAGGCAAAGTAAGCCTACAGTGATTGACCCAGCAGAAGTGTGGATCTGAAAGAGAAAAAATGCCAGAATTTCTTCTTATATTTCCCTGTACCTCAGAATTTGAAGGCCTTACCTGGTAAGCGCCAGAATCATTTCTGAAGAAACTGTAGGGGATGGTGCCATGACAACAATCGGCTCTCCCAGTAACATCAGCTCCCATAACATCTGGACGTGAATGAGCACAGGCTGGAAACATCTGTGAGTGAAAGGAAGAATGAGATTAGAAACGCAGTTCAGGAAAGACCAGACACACTTAGTACATATAAATCTACCCACATGTGTGTCTGTCCAGGAATTTGAAATCTAGGATTGATTTTTAGCATCCCTTAAGAGAATCACAGAATCCCAGAATGCTGTGGGGTTGGCAGGGACCTCTGGAGAGCACCCAGTCCAACCCCCTGCCAGAGCAGGGTCACCCAGAGCAGGTCCCACAGGAACGGCTCCAGGGGCGTTGGAATGTCTCCAGAGAAGGAGACTCCACCACCTCTCTGGGCAGCCTCTGCCAGGGCTCTGACACCCTCACAGCAAACAAGGTCCTCCTCATGGTCAGATGGAGCTTCCCATGTCCCAGTTTGTGCCCGTTCCCTCTTGGCCTGTCCCTGGGCACCACTGGAAAAAGACTGGCCCCATCCTCCTGACACCCACCCTTGAAGTATTTAGAGGCGTTGATCAGATCCCCCCTCACTCTGCTCTTCTCCAGACTCAACAGACCCAAGTCCCTCAGCCTTTCCTCGTAAGAGAGATGTTCCAGTCCCCTCAGCATCTTGGTAGCCCTTTGCTGTGCCCTCTCCTTCTATGCCAGGTGTCTTTACACATGGTGTTGCCAACCATTTTACACATATTTAAAGGAAATGTAAAGCAACCTGCTGATTGTATTGCTCTCAGAATGTGTTTTCATCTATGCAGAGCTCTCTTTTGCCAAGAAAGGTTGGACCAGACGATCCTGGAGGTCCCTCCCAACCTGGTACTCTGTGATTCTATGATTCAAAGTAAAATGCAGGTGGATTACAGCAGAGGAACGTCTATTAGAACAGCACTTATAGTGCTAAAAATTTTGGTTCAGATACACAACGTGTGTCCTTCAGAGCTTAAGCTGTCACCAGCTGAGGGTGGGAAAAACCCTCCTCTAACCAGGACACGGGGGTGTTAAGGGCAGCGCACCCAGGTGCGAACACTGCCCAAGCTCTGCAAGCCCCACATTCTAAACAACACTCTGAAAAACAGTATTTTTTGGTTCCTCATTTCCCATCTTCATTATCCCTGTGATTTATGGGATACTCTGAGCAGGGAGAAGGCAAAGCAGATGGAGAGGAGAGGGTTGCAATGATGGGGACTCTCACCTGAAAAGATCCAGTTCATGAATGCTGGGGAGAACCATTGGGGCTGGTAACAGATTCTAAGTGAGGAAGGAAAAAAAAAAAACAAACAAAGAAACCCAAAACTGTTAGTAAATGGAAGCATCCTGACTGAAATGCCATCTGAACTGACCACATCAACCACAAAGTAGCTCCCTCTGCAATAAGCACAAAAAGAAGAGAACAAGGTTAAGGTTTAGAGGTATGAGCCAGCCATGATCTGGATTGAGCACTCAAGGTCCATATGAATTTCCTTCCCTATAAGATAATCAAGAATCCCTTCTTTTCAAGATTTGAAAGACTTCCCATGTCTGCTCCCTTATTTTCTAGAGTTTCCTCTGGTGGAAGACAGAGCTTAAGATACAGACAGAGAAAATAAGGGTTAGTAACACGGGCACCAAAATTTGTGAAAGACGACAACTTTACTCAAAGGAGAGAAAAAGGGAAAAGAAGAAATGAACAAGAATCAAAATCAGAGCTGAATCAAAGGGGTAAAGATGCTGCAAAAACAACCCAGAAGACCAAGGCAGGGTCTCGTGCAGACCTACCCACGCATGAATTCCCAGGGAAGGCGAGGTGAACGAAAACGGGGAGAACAACGCATGTACGTAACTTGAAGCCCACAAATTCTGTGCGGGGTCTCCTGTTTCGAAAGGCAGAGGCAGGAGAGGGTGCAGCGTGAACCAGACGGGGAGCCCAAACCACATTAATCCCAGGAGGAAGTGGGATTTCAAACGGGATAAGGCTGAAAGCGCTGTGGTCCTTCCCCACCCTCCTCCCCTAGCAGCCAGGATTCTGCCCCTCGCTGGCACGTGTCACGTCACGCTTCGTCTCACCTCTTGATTGAACTGCTTCACTGGGCTTGATCCTGGTTTATCCACCCTTGAGGGGATTCTCACCTAGACCACAAATGAGAGCAGAGAGATTACCCCGGGAGATGGCAGCAGTTAGTGCGCACACGCTTCGCTTTCCTGCCTGACAACCACTCACGTGAGAAAGCTTCCCAATTATCAGTTCTAATTGTACGGATGGCAGGAATAAAGGGAAGGAATCTAGAGTAAAGAGCAATTTTAACGTCCCGAAGCAAAGGGAATGCATGTTCCGCTTCCCAGTTTGTCCCAGTGATCTGCTGGGGAGCACAGATCACCATCAGCAGCAAGTACCTGAATGACAACTCCCATCACTGGAAGGTTCAGAGTCTGTCCCGGCACGGGAGCCGGCCACTGATCGATCTCGTTGCACACTGCAGGGACACAGGAAAAGGCAAAAGGTTAATTTGAAGGACAACGCAGCTAATCCAGCTGGTCCTATGAGTTCTGACAGATTAACGACCGCCCATTCCTAGCTCACACGTCCCCCCGGCTAGTTGCAAGCACACACTATATCACGTAATTGTGCAAGTTTAGGTCAGACACCAGGCTTAACGCCTGCATCACCGTCTCCAGCGCGGGACCAGCAGCGCTGTGCTGCTGATAAACCGTCATTAAGCCAAACAGTGGAATAAAGACCTAGACAGAGATGTAGCATTAGCAGTTTTTTCCTCTCTCTGGGAATACACTGTGACAGCATCATCTATTAAGGCTGTCAGACATTCCCCATTAAAGCATCCTTTACAGCTGTTTATAATTTTGACAAGCCAACCGCTTGGAGGAAAGTTTCTCCCTCTTGGAATTTGTTCCAGAACGAACTAATTTGGACCATTCCAGCTGTCTTTCAGGAACCTCCTGACAAACCCTCCGAAAGATACCACTACGTGAACCCTTCCCCCCCGTGTCCGAGGGCTCACCCGCCTCCAGGCACGGCTCCAGCTTGTCGAAGTATTCCGGAGCGATCAGCTGCAGCAGCGACTGGAACAGGTTCACATACGGAAGGCGCGACACCAGCACCAGAGACTGGAAGAAGGTACATTTAGGAGTCAGAGACCTCCTCACACGATCATTTCTAGCACCGCGTATACTTACACTGCTTACTTTGCACTTAAAAACCAGCGCCAAGAACACAAAAGAGCTCAAAAGCAGCACTTCTACTGCTGGAATTCTGGCTGGTGGGATTTTTTACTGGTGGAATTCTAGATGCTGAACCCTCAGGCTTCGGGAGACCCGGGGTTTCCACGCAGGCAAGGGGTTTTTTTGTTAAATGAATAAGCTTCTACCAGGAGCCAGAGCAACTAAGAGGGATGAGACTGTGACCTCGCAAAAGATCAACTGGAGGAAAAATATAAACAAATTGCTGATAGGTTCAAAGCTACCAAAACGGCCATATCAGGCGGAGAAGTGCAAAGGAGCAGGCCACTGAAACTGAAATTAGGTAGATCAACAAAGTTAAGGAATTCTCGGGAAGAAAAAACAAAGTAATTTGAAATAATGCTAATATGTTTCCAGCAATGCCTTTTTTTGTTATTGTTTTGGTCTCTGTCTTTTTCCAACTCAGCCCCACTGGAGGGGTTTTCACTACTATGCTGATTATTACAGAATCCCAGAATCCCAGAGTGGTTGGCAGGGACCTCTGGAGAGCACCCAGTCCAACCCCCTGCCAGAGCAGGGTCACCCAGAGCAGGTCCCACAGGAACGGCTCCAGGGGGATTTGCACGTCTCCAGAGAAGAAGACATCCTCTTCCTCTAATCATTCATGAATACATTAATTAAGATCCAGTGAAAATTTCTGCAATAGTCATTTAAACACTTTCTTTCCAACCCAAAACACTGCCATTTGAAATAAAAAAGCCACCCAAGCGTGACAACACACTTCGCTGAGGAATTCAAGGTGCCCAGTTCTTTTGTAAGGCTGCCAAAGAGCCGGCACATGAGCCCACTACAAACATCTGCTCAGCAGCTCCCCGTGTTCTCCAGCTTCTCTGATCCTCCACCTTCTTGAGTGATCAACCCACTGGAAAAATTGGATCTTAGGATCAAAGCGAAATATTTTCCCTCTCTAGAAGTCTGAAGCCTTGGAAGAGGCTGCCCAGGGCAGTGGCGGAGCCACAAAAGCCGGGCAGACGTGGTGCTGAGGGACACGGGTCAGTGGTGGGTTTGGCAGTGCTGGGTTGATGGTTGGACTCCATGATCTGAAAGGTCCCTTCCAACCTGGACAGTTCTATGATTCTATGAAATTTCACTCCCTTTCAGGCAGTGACCATAACTATCTGAACAATACCAAGCACTTTGCATATTTACGCTGAAATAAACACGCCGTTTATATTATTTTTCCCAGTGCCTGTGTCAAAGGAATTTCTGGTGAGGGACAAGGCTGGGGAGGTACCAGCGGTGTCGCTGCTGCCAGGCAGAATCAATCAGCCCAGCAGGAAAGCCATTCCCAGAGGGCTGCTAGGAAGAAGAAAGATTAAAGCACTAATAAGCGTAGGGTTAAGCTATAACTAGCACAGACTGCAATAACGAAGTACATCCTCTCGCTGCCTGTGATGCTGGAGGTACAAACTGAAGCAAAGGCCGGAGAGCTTCAGGATCTCGTGATTCCGAGAGCAGGGCACTGCTGGTGTGATTAACGCCCCATGGCAACCGCACCCAGGTTTGTTTGGAATTACACTTTCCACATATTCCCCTTCTCCGCGACCTTTGCCGTTTCCTGCAGAAAGGCCGTGGGCGTCACGTAGGAAGGGGTGCTACTTTACAGCTACGGAGAGGGGCCTTTTTGCAGCTCCGGGGCAGCGAGAGCTATCTGGTTTCGGTACTCACCTTCTGAAAATAACCTCTCTTCATCGAGCTGTCCTTGACTTGCCTGAAGTACACGTAACCGAAGTAATGAGCTGACTCCCGCTGCAGAGAGACCCGCATCTCCGTTAGTGAGAAATTTCAAATTACTGCTGCCACCAAACCCCCCAGGCACTGACACAACGCCTGGCTCCCGCTAGAGAACAATTACAGCCCTCGCTCCTATTTACCAAAGTTATCCAGGCTCAGCTCTCTGGGAGGGTTCACCCCCTGGGAAGACAGAGAAGAGATACGAACAACTAAATTCACGGAAAACTACAGCCTCCGGGTAGCCCCTTTCACCAGCCCCTTTCTGCAGCGCCTTCAGGGCCATCGCCTACAGGGTGAGTTGAGGTTCCCATTAATACACCCACCTGAGCTCATCCCGCCACCCCCTGCTGCCACTGATGTGCTGCGGTTTTGTTGAGGAAGGAATATACCACCACACCTACTGCATCCCTCTTTGCCCAGGCGTTTAAGGCAGCACCAGTCCAACTTTGCCCAGAGTGAAGCCCAAAGCCGAGTGACGCTTCACAGCTTCCACGAAAACTAACAGATTTAATACAAATCCCCGGTGATGGCTTCAAATGATCTCTATCACTCCCTGCCTTCTAAGTTCCCACAGGCATCAAGAAGGAAGGACAGTTATCAGTGCCGAGACAAAGCCCATTCTTAATATCATTTTTTGAAGACCCACGGGTGGCTTAAGGCACCTTTCTCTTCCCAAATATTATTTTCCACAACTGAATCCAGTACTTGGGCAGGTTTACTTCCCTTCCTCCTTTAAAGCCAGGTGAATCTGTGTGAGTCTTCTACCGAGTGAAGCAGTGAAACTGTACGCAGGGTGAAAAATCTCTAGACCAGAATTTAGGAAAAGAAATCCTCCTACTCTCCCCCAGACCAGCAATCCATTTCTGGATCGCACATCACAAGAGCATCTCAGAAAAAGCTTGCAGAAGTGTTAAAAAGGCACATGCAGAGGAAGCATCGTCTCAAAGGAGAAAGCAGAAGAGGACAAGCTGATCTGATGGCCATCTGCTCAATTAAAAGAAGCAACAGAGCTCAGCACATCCCTTCTCTGCGCGAAACGGGCAGCTCGCTGGCGGAAAAACCGCCTAACAGACACTCCTGATATTAGTTACTCCAGCCCCCGCAGCCAGGCCAAGGGTGGATCTGCAGCACTCCCGTTATTCCGGCTGGTTTTATATATATAGATCCTGCAACAAATGGAAAGAGCTGCCAACAGAGGTAAATATCTAATTTACCACACAGAACCCCAGAATGCTGTGGGGTTGGCAGGGACCTCTGGAGAGCACCCAGTCCAACCCCTGCCAGAGCAGGCTCACCCAGAGCACGTCCCACAGGAACGGCTCCAGGGGGGTTGGAATGTCTCCACAGAAGGAGACTCCACCACCTCTCTGGGCAGCCTCTGCCAGGGCTCTGACACCCTCACAGCAAACAAGGTCCTCCTCATGGTCAGATGGAGCTTCCCCTCTTCCAGTTTGTGCCCGTTCCCTCTTGGCCTGTCCCTGGGCACCACTGGAAAAAGACTGGCCCCATCCTCCTGACACCCACCCTTGAAGTATTTAGAGGCGTTGATCAGATCCCCCCTCACTCTGCTCTTCTCCAGACTCAACAGACCCAAGTCCCTCAGCCTTTCCTCAGCAGAGAGATGTTCTAGTCCCCTCAGCATCTTGGTAGCCCTTTGCTCTGCCCTCTCCAGCAGTTCCCTCTCCTTCTGGAACTGGGGAGCCCAGAACTGGTCCCAGTGCTCCAGCTGTGGCCTCCCCAGGGCAGAGCAGAGGGGGAGGATGACCTCCCTCCACCTGCTGGCCACACTCTTCTTGATGCCTGTCTTGCCCCACAGGAAGGTGCAGAGGTGGCCAGGCGCTCTGCTGGGTGTCACTGCCTGTCTCTTCGCTGTCGCTAGATGTCCCGGTTTGAAGTAAAACCGAACCAATTTTCTGTTCTGTATTTTACGTCTTAGCTGGGCCTCTTCTAATTGTCTGAAATTAACGGCATATTGTGGAGAAAACTGCTCATTCTCAGAGTGATCAGCCCAATGTTTGTGCTCCGTGCCAAGGGATGGTGTGCAGGGAGGCCCTTGCTTATACTTATTGCTATAACAACCAAGGGCAGCCAATTTCATTATTTGCCCCCTTAGGGGGTCGGAAATGGAAAAAACGTAGAGGGGTCACATCGGTGGGGAGGAGTGGACAGGAGAGGTGACCCAAACCTGACCAACTGGGGTATTCCATCCCATCTGCCCCACGCTCAGTATAAAAGCTGAGGGATCAAAGGGTCAGCCCCCTTCCTGCGATGGCCGACGTCCAGAGAGGACTCTGTCTGTTCATCTGCCTTTGATCCCGATCTGTGTGTTCCTGACTCCAGAGCTGGAATCCAGTTCCCATCCGTCGCTGAGTCCAGTCTGGGACTTTCCCAGTGCCTGCCGGTGACGTGACTGTCACCCTGGGAGCTTGATACGGTTTTGTATATATTGTATCTATTTCATTAGTTTCTTCTTTATTTTTATTTTATTATTAATTCTTCATTAAAGTAGTTTAGTTCATTCTAAACTTCTGAATCTCCTTATCTCTTTCTCTCCTCTCTCCTCTTTTTTGGGGGGGGGAGGGGGAGGGAAGGGCCATCTGTCAGTCTGGTTTTGGTAAATTCGGCTGAAACCACGACATCTGACTATTCCCACGGCCAGAGAAAATGAGTATTTTATGCACAGAAAGCAAACCACAAGTATATTTGGTGATATTTGGCTGTTAAGCCAGTATCACTGCTGGTTGCTTGGCAGGTACAAGTAGCGCAGGGAAGTGCCACTGACCTGCAGCGTCAGGGGAGCTTCTCTGTTGTACTCGCCATCGTCCTCGTAATGAGCGGTCCTCTGGCCCCCGGACTGACGCAGGCGGAAGCTGAACTGAGTGTCCCCCAGGCCACCTGAGACAGAGAAGATCACAAAGGCTCAGCAAGAAGTTTCAGTAAAGAGAAAGCTGGGAATCGGTTAAATCTGAAATGCTGACATACACGGGGATGCCGATTTACAAGGAACTCTGGAACTGAAAACGTGGTGGGGAGTTACAGCACAAAGAAAGCCCCAAAAGCCGGTGGGAGACAGGAAGGACACGGGGCTGAACGCAAGAACCGGTATCACTGAGCTAAACCCTGCCAGGCCATGGCTGCGAAACTCAGAGCCATCGGCCAGTGCCATCCATCCTGAGCCACTCCTTCCCACGACACCAAAAAACCTACAAACAGCCTCAATCCGGGACCGCACAAACCCCGAGTGTTCACCAAGCCCTGAGAAACCAGTGAAAGCACAGCCTTAAAAACATTTAACACTGGACCGGGCAAAGCTGTAGAAAACTAACAGTCAGGAACCAACGCTAAAGAAAGAGGTGCTGGGATGAATTAACATTCTTATTTCTCATCGATTGATAAACACGAGCTTTGGGAACACTTCTGCTGCGAAAGCACCCTCTCCCCATCTATTTCTCTTCACTGAGCGCTTCACTCCCAGAACTGCTGACAGTCGGCAGCTGCAAACCTCAGGGAACCTACCCCTCGTGACTGCTTTTTTGTATTTTGTTGGCACGGGCGAGGCGTGAGCGTGCACAAGCTCGTTAAAGACCTCGTCCCGTCACCCACCAGATCGCCGATTCTATATCCGGAGAGGAATCAGAAGGACAAGAAGTCTCTTTGTTCAGACCTAAGGGCTGGGCGCTCCTCGGTGTCAGGGCTCTGGGAGACAGAGCCGTCGGTCTCTGCCGCATCAGCGCCGCTGACTCACCCTCTCCCGCAGGAGCCCGTTTCTTTCCCTACGGCCACGAACCGCCCCGCGGGCTGCAGGCAAGGCCGGCAGATGCCACCTACCTGAGTAGGAGTCCGGGAAGGACAAGTAGCAGATACTCGTTTTCTGCAAGAAACAAAAGCACGCGGTAAGAAAACCTCCATCGCCGCTGCTGGGTATCTTTAAAACCAGGGGGGGAAAAAAAGAAAAAAAAAATAGTTCTTACCTCTTTCTCCGTCAGTCTGAAGTCGTAAGGGTACACCAGCTGCAAAGGAGGCAAGAGCCGCTAAGTCAGTCACTGTTTCCCCACAGCTTCTCCACAGACCCATACGCTTTGCTTCACAAAGTAACTGCCTTATTTTTCCCAAAAAATAAATCCTAAAAGAAGGTCCCTCTCCCCGTTCAAAGTCTGACTGTCAGCAGCCCGCTGCACCGGAGCCGCCGCAGAATCCGTATTTATTCTAGCAGACCTGCAGACAGACGGAATGGTTTACATTTTACTTAGATTTTAACTTGAGAGTCGATATTTTGGTGAACAAACAGCCCCACCACCCCGCTGCCATCCTCTCTGTACGGATTCCTGATGTGCAAACCTCTGTTTTCTCTAACGCAGGCGGGAGAGGACCCTCCCGATGCTGCCTGAAATCCCGTTAACATATACCTACTCTCCAAGCTCCAAGCCTATTCAATTCTGCACCTAAATGCAAGTTTATAAATTGTCCGGAATAATGTCCTATATAGAAAAGTTTTGGACTTTGTGTATTTCTAATTGCTGTTTGGAGGAGGGCCACTTTTTATCCGGATTTTTTTAAAATCTTGCTAAAAAGTCCCTCACAACAAGGAGGGAGGAAGGCTGGCCTCGTGAACTGCTGAGGCATAAAACCAGATTTCCCAGCAATGAGATGAGAAGAGGGGCGGTAGGGACAGACTAAGAACTTTAAAATGGCTTTAAAATGAAGCTGTGCACCACGTGATGAGGTACGGAAGGAGTCATCGCCGGAGGATGGCACAGAGAGCGTTAACAGCCGGGGCTGGGAAACCACCTTTGCAGCATCATTCTGCAAAGATCCAGGCAGGGCAAGGTCCCTGTCCTCAAGGGCACAGGAAAGGGTGAGACGACGAGAGCCTGGACAAAGTTTTCCAGCTGTATGAAGAGATCAGAAAACACCATATTCTGTGTACACGGAACAAGACACGGCTGGTGTTAGGCACAGACTCGGGAATATATCCCAGCCTCCAGGCTGAAAAGCTTTATTTAAGAGCCCTGAGCTCAGCCAGAGATGCTGTTCTCGGTGACCAAAAGGCAGACCATGGGCAGCAGGAGGAGTCCGACAGGATTAGATACCAGAAAGAACTTCTTTGCTGTGAGGGTGGTGAGAGCCTGGCCCAGGTTGCCCAGAGAAGCTGTGGCTGCCCCATCCCTGGAGGGGTTCAAGGCCAGGCTGGAGGGGGCTTGGAGCAACCTGCTCTGGTGGGAGGTGTCCCTGCCCGGGGCAGGGGGGTGGAACACCATGATCTTTAAGGTCCCTTCCAACTCTAACCATTCTATGATTCCAGGATTCGGAGCTCTGGTTTAGCCTCCCCGCTCCGGTCTGTTGTTAGAAAGAGAAGCCAAGGTTTATTTTGTAGGGAAAGAGGTGGGGCTGGCACGGGCTGGGAGCCTCGTGCTGTGTCAGCATCCCGGTGACAGCCGAACTGTGCTACACCCCATCCATCACCCAGCCTCTCCGATAAGAGAGAGCTGTCAGGAATGATAAAGCTCCTGGTTTAAGACTCTGGCTTTGCTGCTGAACTCTGTAAACGCTGATAACCCCGTTTCTAAGCCCATAAAAGAGAACTCGGTGCGGGAATGGAGGGGCAGAACCACCAGCAAGACCCAGCGGCAGGACCCACCGCGGGAACCCTCCCACCAAGGAGTGGGAAACACCACGGCTACAGCGCTAACGAGCTTCGTGGGTCACCGGGCACAGGACAGAACCTGCTCACAAACCCGGAGAAGCAATCGACACAGCCTGCGCAGCACCGGGAAAGGCAGGAATTGCGGGTGGATTTACATCAGTGGACGAGAGTGAACCTACACGGTGTGACGTGGGGAAAAGGGGATGGTGCTCCTCCGCCTTGTGCAGCTCCCGGGCGGTGACTCCGCTCGGGGTCAGCCTGCGAGTCACCCCGTGCTCCCATCAGGAGCTCGGCTCTCCTTACAAGCCCATGAGCAGCCGGGGTGGCAGCGGGCCAGGGGGCTGGAAGCTCACCCAGGCGAGCTCGCCGCGCTCCGGCAGCTCCCCGCCGCTGCCTCGGCAAGGTCACCTCATCAGCTCCGGAGAGCCAGCCAAATTAACGAGCAGAAAATTAGGCTGATTCAGCCTCCGTTTGAAAGCTCCTCTGAAGGATGAGAAGCCACAAAAACACGGGAACAAAGTTATCACGGATAAGCTACGGTGAGGAGGCGGCACGGGGAGGCTTTCTGGAGAGCGCAGCACGAGGGGCTGCGTTTGAGCGGCGCCGCGGGAGCGGACACACTTCTCCGCTTGCGTGAGGCAACGGAATAAATTACCGCGGCTATGACTAATTTAATGATCCTACCGACATTCGTGTTGTTAATCCCCACGTAACGATGGAGAGAGCGGGAACGGAGACCTGGGCACCTGACGCTGATTCATGGAGAAGCTCGGGAATGTCCCGGCACGGTGCTCTCTGCAGCGCCTGCTCATCATCCAGCCCTCGGTTCCTGAGTCAAAACGGGTTTCTCATCCTCCTGCTGCCTTTTCTGGGCGTCTCTCTGCCAGTAAATCGGCCCAGGAGTGGACACTGACGGCTCCGAGCTGCTTTTGGGTCAAGGTCTAAGATATGCTAAAGCTTTTGTTTCACTTTGGAGACGTGTGCTCAGCACTTTGGGCGGAAAAAAAAAAAGAGGAAAAAAAAACCAAATCGGGCCCAAAAGCTCCTGTCTGAGCACAGAAACACTGATGGACCCAACAATTCAGACACCATGATTTTGAAAAATAGGCCTTATCTTCTGCACCCTTGCTTCCCCTTCAGTTTCACACTCCCACATGTGCTTCTGCGCTCGGGGCGGGGAGGGAATCACCCAATATTTACAAGATTAAAACCCTGATCTAAAGCAGTAAGAATCCGACCGGCTAGAACTTTTCAAAAGCAAAAGGACAGTAAACAAAAAGGACCCTTTTATTTGTAAAAGTCCCTGGATGTGTCAGAAGTAGCCCCAAAGGGTTCAAGTTATGTCATAACTCGTGGCGTAGCTCTCTCCCATCAACACTGATGGATTAACGGGTGCGGAGGCGACGCACGGCGCTGAAAGCGGATCCTTGCTGTCGGCACGGGCCGGGGTGCCCCGCGCTCCGCCGCTGTCACAGCAACACAGACAACAGCCCAAAAACCCGCTCCTGGTGGGGCTGAAGTCACCCAGCTTCACAAAGTGCCTGTGTTTGGGAAGGCTGGGGGGAGGGAGGAGCCGGCGCCGTGGTGAAAAGGGAGATTTCAGAGCCAGGGGGACCGGATTTCAGCGTTTCTATGGCAGCGGCAGCGGAGCAGTCGGAGTCGGATGGCAAAGGGCTGGCGGGGAGGGCTGGTCCTGCAGGAGAGATCGTCCCAGAAACGCGTCCTCTCTCCCGGGGATTTTTGCCGTCGGTAGTTGACTGTTTGAAGAAACGTAAACCGGTGGCTGAGTCAGAAACGGTAATTAGACCCAATTTCTGCATTAACCTCTGTTTTGCTTTGTACCACCTTTTCTGCCATACATTTAAATAGCAGCAGAGCTGGGACTCGCGGAATTTCAGGCTGATGGTGTATCCATGCTGTGAGACGACTCCACAGGACACAGGTCAAGCAACACTCAGAAACCCGAGCGGAGCCTGACCAAGCTCTTGGCTGCGAGGTTGTATCCGCAGAACCTGTCCCGTTCCAGGGGTAACTCTGTCTGTCTATTCGGCGTCGCTGACGGACAGACAACAGGCACCAAGCAGGCTTCAACGATGAGTAAATTTGGGCAGCGAGGGAAGGAAAGAGATGTTTTATCTGGAAAGAATCCCGTATTCAAGAAAAAGCGATCTCCAGCACAGGATGATGGTCTCAGCACAGAAACCCTGGCTGGGACAGGGCTGCTCCTGAAGCAGAACTGCCGGGGACTTCCTAAGGCTGGAGGGGGGACGTCTGCACCTTC
This sequence comes from Numenius arquata, assembly GCF_964106895.1. Lineage (NCBI taxonomy): Eukaryota > Metazoa > Chordata > Aves > Charadriiformes > Scolopacidae > Numenius > Numenius arquata. The sequence goes on from NC_133577.1 coordinate 132,062,121, forward strand.
ACACGCCGATTTACAGAGACGATGCAAAACAACGGTGCAGCCTCCAGAACGGGGGGTTTCCCTTCCTTCTGACTCACTTTGCTGCGAGCGTGTGAGGCGGCGCGAGTCGCTCCAAGTGTGTGCAGCCTGGCGCTGTGCAATCCTCGGGTGTGCGAGCAGCCTCGGCGCATAAATCACTCTTCAGAGGGATGTAGGTACGTCCACAAAACCACAGAGAGCTCCGGCAAGATCTAATCTCGGGCAGCTACACCGATCTGGTAACGCCGATGGCAAGCTTCCCCTGCAGACTCAGCCAGGACCGAAGTCCCACAGGGCTGGGTGCCATAGATACCTTTTTTTTTTAACCCATAAACTTGCAATCGGGAGCCCGAATCAGAAAAACTCCCTCTTCTCGGCTGGAGAAACCAGCCTGCTTGGAGGGAAGCCGCAGGATCTGGACCCAATCTAAACCAACCAAGGCAACAGATGGAAATAGGGAATGCGCAGGAAGATAATGACACCGTTTGACTGCTGGCAATAGGGACATTGACCCTTTTTTAGACGACAGTAACAGCTTGAGCTATTTTATTTTCTCAAGCCCAACAAGAACAGAATGTGGGATCTTTATCAGGCAGCTTCTCCTCCACCTGGCTGCCTTTCAGGGGGTCTCACCCAGCAGAGCCCTGGTCCTTGCCCAGACCCTTCGCTCAGAGAATCCACAACCAAAGGACGAGTGACAGTTGTGCCATCCCCCACCCCAGCTGCTGAGCCGGTCCCGGTCCCCTCGGTCATTTATGCCACTTGAGAAACATTTTTCTCATCAATACTTACATAGGCAAAGGAAGAAAAGGGAGAACATGAAGAAAAATACCCTTCCGGGGATTAACAAACCATATTAACTGCACACCCCGATCCCAAAGTCCCCTCCTTGTAATGCCAGACAGGTAACAGAACCGGTAAGAAAGCACCTTTCTAGCTCCATATTAAAACACACCACTGAAGCATTAAATTGTAAATGCTAATTATTATCCCAGTATTCATATCCTTTCCAGGGTATTTCATGTCTGGTTTTGCAGGAATGAGGATAGAGCAGGTGAAACTTAGGTCTACAGCACATTGCTTTTTATTTCTTTTCAGGTTTCATGGAAAGAAACAGTCAAGTGTTTCAGAGAGCAGAGTGGCAATAAGCTATAACTCCATCTCTGCCGCTTTCCACTCCCTCCAGAGGCTTCAGCATGACTTTAAAAATGGAAAGTCTCAACCCTCTGAAAACCAGCCTTAACCTCCTTACACAAAGGCAAAGTCAGGAGAACTTCCCACTGTTACACAACAAATGCCGAGGAATTTGAGATAATGCCCGAGGGTCAGCATAATCCAGACATACGTGGTCCCTTCTGTGTCATTGGCTCAGAACACCGACCAGCTCTCGCCGTCAGTCCCGCCACAAGCCTCAGGTGCCCAACTCCTTTCAAATCCTCTCGGAAGCAACCACCACAGCCTTCCAGGGAATAGGGATAAACCATTCCAGCCCTTTCACTCCCCGTTCATCCTCTCTGGGCCCCCAGAGACCCCCACAGGCATGTCAGACCTCCTGGGAAGCCCCCGATGGAGCAGCCTCAGCCCCCCGCTCAAATGCACCTCATTATCTTCCCATCGCTCCCCCACTCCTTCCCTGTGACACCCTCCTCAGCCCCCCCTTAGCGCCTGCTGACCCCACACATCAGACCCTTATTTCTGAGCGAGAGTCACCCCTACCCCCTGCTCCCAATGGAGCCCCTCTGCTGTGGGGACAGGCTGAGAGAGTTGGGGGAGTTCAGCCTGGAGAAAAGAAGGCTCCGGGGAGACCTTGGAGCCCCTTCCAGTCCCTCAAGGGGGGGGGTCCAGGAAAGCTGGGGAGGGACTCTGGATGAGGGAGGGGAGCCACAGGAGGAGGGGGAAGGGTTTGACACTGAAAGAGGGGAGATGGAGCTGAGATGTGGGGAAGAAGTTCTTTGGTGTGAGGGTGGTGAGAGCCTGGCCCAGGTTGCCCAGAGAAGCTGTGGCTGCCCCATCCCTGGAGGGGTTCAAGGCCAGGTTGGAGGGGGCTTGGAGCAACCTGCTCTGGTGGGAGGTGTCCCTGCCCAGGGCAGGGGGTGGCACTGGGGGGGGTTTAATCTCCCTTCAACCCAAACCATTCAATGATTCTATACACACACCAGCATCCCGGTGTGCCCTGGCTCCTCTTGTCCCTGCACACCCAGGCGCTGCCCTGCCTGGCCCCTGAGCCCCCCTGCCCACTCCTGCCTTGCACACACACTGCACCCCCCGGCACACAACCTCATGCCAGGAGACAGCCCAGCTGCCCCCCACCTGCACCCCCCCACCTGAACCCAGCATCAATTCTGCCCTGTCTTCCCACACACAGGGTTCTTCTCCAGGACTGGAGAACCCTTATCCTGATCTCTCCCAACTGCCCATCCCACCCTGCCAGCTCCCAGTCTCCATTCACCCCAGTGCCCTGGCCCCATCACCCCTCACGCCCCGTCTCTGCTCTGTCCCCACCCTCCCCTGCTTGCTCACAGCCCCACACAGTGCTCCTTCCCCCTGCACCCTGGCCCCCTTCTCCCCATCACCCTGCCCATCCCCCTTGTCCCCATCACCCTGCCTTCCCCCCCCTTGTCCCCATCACCCTGCCTGTCCCCCTTCTTCCCATCACCCTGCCTTCCCCCCCCTTGTCCCCATCACCCTGCCTGTCCCCCTTCCTCCCATCACCCTGCCTTCCCCCTCCTTTTTCTCATCACCCTGCCTGTCTCCCCTTCCCCCCATCACCCTGCCTGTCCCCCCATCACCATGCCTGTCCCTTGTCACCATCACCTTGCCTGTCCCTTCCCCCCCATCATCCTGCTTGTCCCCCCATCACCCTGCCTGTCCCCCTTCCTCCCCATCACCCTGCCTGTCCCCCTTCTTCCCATCACCCTGCCTTCCCCCCCCTTGTCCCCATCACCCTGCCTGTCCCCCTTCTTCCCATCACCCTGCCTTCCCCCCCCTTGTCCCCATCACCCTGCCTGTCCCCCTTCCTCCCCATCACCCTGCCTGTCCCCCCGTTCCTCCCCCATCACCCTGCCTGTCCCCCCGTTCCTCCCCCATCACCCTGCCTGTCCCCTTTTTCCACCCCATCACCCTGCCTGTCCCCTTTTTCCACCCCACCACCCAGCCGGTCCCCTCTTCCCCGCAGCCCCCGGCCCTGCCCGGGCCCAGCCCCGCCACGCTCCCCGGCCCTGCCCGCACCTCCATGGCCTGGCCCAGCTCCAGGTCGAAGGTGACCACGCAGACACAGTCGAGCCAGGCGGAGAAGCGGGCCCAGGGCAGCGGGGAGGCGGCTGCGGGCCGGCGGGGCCGGGACTCGGCCCGGCACAGCGCGTCCATGGCAGCGCCCGCTCCGCCCGGCGCGGCCCGGCCCGGCCCCGCCGCCCCCCGGCCCCGCCCCGCCGCGCCGCGCCCCCCGGCGGCCCGGAGGTCCCGCGCCCGCCGCCCCCACCATCGAGACGGCTCCGGCGGCGCAGAGCGGCCCGGCGCCGGGTGTCATGGCGGCCGCGGCGCTGCTCGGGGGTAGACGGGCGGGCGGCCTGCAGGGCCCGGCGGCGGCCGGGACGCGGGGGGACGTGGCCGCCGTTAAGCCCGCCTCACCCTGCCCCGCTCCTGCGCCCCGCCGGGGGCTGCCGCTCCCCGGAGCTTCACCCCTCCGCTCCCGGCTCGCCCGGGCGGGGCCTCCCCGGCCCGCGCCGCCGGTGTCGCCGCTCAGGCCCAGTGTCTGCGGGTGGGCCCGGTGCCCGCTGCCCAGGCCCGGTGCTGCTGCCCAGGCCCGGTGCTGCTGCCCAGGCCCGGTGCCCACGGGTGGAGCCGGTGCTGCTGCCCGGCGTTGCTGCCCAGGCCCGCCCAGGCCCGGCGCCCACAGGTGGGCCCAGTGGCGCTGCCCAGGCCCGGTGCCCGTGGGTGGGCCCGGTGCTGCTGCCCACTGCCCAGGCCTGGAGCCTGCTGCCCAGACCCGGTGTTGCCGCCCAGGCCCGGTGCCCACCACCCAGGCTTAGTGCCGCTGGCCCAGGCCCGGTGTCACTGCCCAGTCTCAGTGCTGTTGTCTGGGTCCGGTGCCTGCTGCCCAGGCCCAGTATTGCTGCCCAGGCCCGGTGCCAGCTGCCCAGGCCCAGTATTGCTGCCCAGGCCCGGTGCCTGCTGCCCAGGCCCAGTATTGCTGCCCAGGCCCAGTATTGCTGCCCAGGCCCGGTGCCCGCTGCCCAGGCCCAGTGTCACTGCTCAGGCCCGGTGCCCGCTGCCCAGGCTTGGTGCCCACATCTGGGCCCAGCCTGCAGAGTCGGGCAGGCTGGGAACGGTGCCAGCGGCAGGGAGGGCTGACCCCGGCATGGCCGAGGGGCCGGAGGGGTGTCAGCAGAGCCGGGCTGGGCACAGGGTGGATGTGAGCCAATGTCAATGGCAAAGGGTAAAGCGGGAGCCCAGCGTGTGCGTTTCTGTTCGATCTAAGGCATGTGAACTCTGCAGCAGGAGCTGCTTCCTTCTCGCTGTTATTTAGCGCTCAGGGTGGGAGGACAGTGGTATCGAGGAAATGTTAAAATATCAGTGATAAATAGCAGTTTTGTGGCAGATTTCCCGAGGGGCTGGCTAAAACACATTCACTTTTGGTTTTGTTTTTTTTCTTTCTTATTTATTGCTAGGTCAGTTTGGGCCAGTTTCAGTCACGGAGCAGACGGGCACTAGGGCACCAGAAAGAGTGTAAGACGGAGGAAGAGTCTTCAGCAGCACCAGCTGAGACAGCCTTACACTGACTCACGGCATCCCGCCGGCGCCCCGTGCCTCCTAGAGAGGAGAAGTTTGTCTCCTGAGTTACGTGATGGAGAAGCTGGAGTTCGCTCCAGTGAGCAGTAACCTCAGTCCTGACGTCAGCCGTGTGAGCTCGGCCATAAAGCCTCTTCATGGGGCTGAGCCAAAGTTCTGGTGTCTGATTTGATGGGGAAAGCTGAGCCTGTTTCTGCGTGTTTCCTTGATGGACTGTATCATGACCCAGAAGTACAAATTGGGGGTAATTCTGTCAAGACCAATGGGATTGTTTCAGATTCACATAATTTTAGGGGAGAATCTGCCTTCTTAACTGTTAGATACAGAGAGAGAGCCTTTCATTACTACAGATTAATTTGTGTCCTCTCCTTTGGCTGTATGTCCAACACACTGTTAAATTTCAAACTCATTTTAGGGTTCCAATACTTGCTGATCCTGCAGTTTGACTCTTGGAAGTGGCCTCTGAGAAGAGAGAACTGGAGACCTTGGATCTGTGCTGACTTTGTGCCTGTGATAGGTTCCTGTTCAGGGGAAAGGTGTGTGTTTCCATGTTAATCTGTCTTTCAGCTACTCTTTTGATACTTGTCAGATGCTACAAGTACTTTCATCATCCTCTTTATTCACGGTAAATTTTCTTCTGCTTGGCAAGCCAGGAGTGTATGTGTAGTTGCAGTGAAATCAGCTATATGAGACCCCTTGGAATAAGATTCAAGGTGATTTTCATTATGGGACAAAGGATTACGGGGCAAAAAATGTCTGAGATATTTTATTTGGGTTATTTTTTCTTATATTATCATCATGCCCTTTTTCTGGCAGGAGCCAGCTGTCAGCTTGGTGGGTTTTTTCACCTGAGTTCTTTGATAACTTGTCCTGCAGGGCTAGCGAGGAAGAAAAACGTATCGGGATTTTCTGAGATTGTGAGTAGGACCAAAGTCAGGGTGTCTCTTACGCCGGACTTCTGTAGAGACCTCACCAACGTTTCGTAGGATTGGGGTGGTGAAATTGCCTGATGAAGAAAGTCCTCGAGAACAGGAAGGCTAAAGGGCTTGTTCTCCTGTGCGCGTATTGTGAGAGCTACGGACATCATGACTGGACATAACATTAATACCAAACAAGCAGCGAAGCATATCGTAACAGAAATTCTTTAGATACAGCACGATGAGACCCTATGAGAAACAATAATAGTACCTAACAGTTAATATTGCAATTAATTAATTGTGTTTGCGTAGCACCTCTGCACCCTGGGATGGGCCACGGCTATGTTTAGCGAGGTGCAATAAATCCAGGCAAGGAGATGATACAGCTTAAGCATGAAGAAACACCACGTCAAGGCAATCAGCCCCATAAAAAGACGAGGGGGTGATGCTGGTTAGCACAATCCCCGATGGTCCTACATCGTTAGCCTCGCCAGGGCATCGCTGCCCCGCGCTGTTGGGAAAACAGCTTCTGACCGCCTGTAGCTGCCGTGTCAACACCCACAGGATATCTGAGGGAAGGCCTGGCGTTTGATCGCCGCTCTGATACCGCCTGACAATTTACACAAGCTGAGGACATGCCTCAAGAGTATTTTTGGTTGAACGTTGTCTAAACACAAGAGCTGTTGTGGTTCATTTCCTCAGCCTGTCTTGAAACAAAACCAAGGGAGGACCTTAAGCCCTGACGGGTATCTGGCCCGTCCTGGCGGGGCGGGGAGGGTGCTGGTCCCCTGCTCCTCCCCGTTTCTGCAGAGAAAGCTGCAAAGTGGTGTTTTCTGCAAGAGAAGAATTTAATCAGCTCTGGGTGGAGGGCTGGGCCCTCCGCGCTTTCGCTCTCTCCAAAACGGCTAATCACAGGGCCCACAATTTCGAGCCTTTTAAGCGCCTGGTTGCTGCTGGGCCATATTTGGGCAACGGAGGTTCTGCAGCGCCCGCGAATGCCGCGGATCTGATCCTCGCCGGAGCTGCGCCGGAGATAGCGCGCTGCTGCGCCGGGGCCAGCCTGTGGGTTTTGCACGGCTCCTAAGCAACCCGAGTAAATAGAACATTTCGCAACCTCCACCACAGCGGTTGCTACACTTTCATCTATAATTATCTCCTGCATCAGCGCTCTCAGCAGCAACCGGCCTACCAGATTTTGCAGGATATTTTGCATTGGGCTTGGGTTCAGCCTGCCTTTCCTCTCGCGCTGCCAGTCAGGATAATGCTCCCCAGACGAGAGGAGGAACAGCAATACCCTGCAGACCAGGGGAACGTGCGATACGCTGCAAGCCAAGAACCATTCGCTCGCCAGGCTGGCTTCTGACGGCTGTTTATATTCTCTGCGCTTCAGAGCTTTCTTGTTTGAACAAGGCCTTGTAACTCGCCCCAAAGGGCAGCCAAATATAATTCTCAGCGTTTGGAAAAGCCCGAGACACAAATTATCTGTAGGAAAAGAGCCTGTGACTCCGGGAGAAGGAAGGCAGAGTTCTCCCCTCCTCCCTTCGGGGTTTCTCGGCGTTGCTGTCAGAGCTGTAGCTCGGCGATCCTGAGATAACGTCTGTTCTAGGCACTAGCTCGCACTTCATTGCTAAGCCAAGAATAGAGCCCAGCATTCTTCACCCTCGACATCCTATTTCTGGTGGTGCAGGCTCCCAGCAGAGCGTGTGCCGGATCCTGTCTCGCTGCCAATCCTCGGCGAGGCTCGGGCTCTTCCCTCCGCTCCCGGAACCATGGAGCCGGGCTCAGGGTCTGAAACCCGAAATGCTCATTGCCCTGAGGGGCTGCAGACACCGGTGTCCACACTCTGCCCAAGTCTTTGCTGCAGCAATGCTTGGATTTCTGACAAAAATTCTGGTTTTTATGCTTTTTCACCAAACTTCAGAATCAAAACCTCCTCTGAACAGGGTTCAGTGCTTCAAAGCAGGGAGCGAGCCCTCGCCAGCAGTACAGCAGGTCACACAACAAAACCCCATTTAGTGTGTCCCGACTGCTTGATGTGTAAATCCAGTTACTTGAGTTGAAGCGCGGCAGCTTTTCAAGCTCAAAGGTGTATGGTAACGAGGTAGTTTTGGTTGGGAAATACATGCTCAATGCATAGAAAAAAAAATAAAGAAGGGAGGCAGCGTTCAGCAGCCTGGTAGTCCGAAGGCTGTGAGTTTGCATGGACAGGACAAGGATGCAATTAATGCATGCTAATTCCTGGGGTGCAAGCCCGAGGGGTGCTGAGCACCCTGGGATGGGACAGGGGGTTGGTCTGAGGCTTTAGGAGTGGGTCTGCACCAGCGCAGGGACAAGGAGCAGTGGGGTGAATTCTTATTGTCCCCTTGCAGTGCCACCTGCGAGAAGGAGTTTTAAGATGTTGGGCGCTTACGCAGGCTGGATTGTGTCTGAATTGTCCGTATCCACGATTGTCAGCGTCAACAATCACAGAACCCCAGAATGCTGTGGGGTTGGCAGGGACCTCTGGAGAGCACCCAGTCCAACCCCCTGCCAGAGCAGGGTCACCCAGAGCACGTCCCACAGGAACGGCTCCAGGGGGGTTGGAATGTCTCCACAGAAGGAGACTCCACCACCTCTCTGGGCAGCCTCTGCCAGGGCTCTGACACCCTCACAGCAAACAAGGTCCTCCTCATGGTCAGATGGAGCTTCCCCTCTTCCAGTTTGTGCCCGTTCCCTCTTGGCCTGTCCCTGGGCACCACTGGAAAAAGACTGGCCCCATCCTCCTGACACCCACCCTTGAAGTATTTAGAGGCGTTGATCAGATCCCCCCTCACTCTGCTCTTCTCCAGACTCAACAGACCCAAGTCCCTCAGCCTTTCCTCAGCAGAGAGATGTTCTAGTCCCCTCAGCATCTTTGTAGCCCTCTGTTGTACCCTCTCCAGCAGTTCCCTCTCCTTCTGGAACTGGGGAGCCCAGAACTGGTCCCAGTGCTCCAGCTGTGGCCTCCCCAGGGCAGAGCAGAGGGGGAGGATATGCCAAGTGACATCAGGGTGACAGCTTTGCTGTCTCGAGGAGCTGGTGGCTCTTCAACACAGCACCACGTCGGGCAAACTCGGCAGCTTCGCCGCTGGCCAAGGCCAGGAGAAGCCGTGGAGCCACCGCTGCATCCCAGCCCTCCGTCCATGGTTAGTTTGAGCAGAGCTGGCACCCTCGTCCCTTGCTCCTTCATTCTGCGGGACTTCTGAAATGACCGGTGGGCAAACCAGGGTGACAGAAAACACCATGTAAACACTAAAGGCAGGGTTTTTTGTCTTACTCACAGGCGTTAGGATTTAAAAGTAAATTCAGGTTTTTGTAACCCGCTGAGATCACCGACCCGGGTTAGCCCAAAACGGTAAAACCCCGTAGGCGATTCGCTGTAAAACTCTGAAAGAGGCAAAGAGGCAGCCTTCTCCTGAAGGTCTTTTTGCTGTGTTGGAACCTAAATAATGGTAAGGTGATTCAAGAGGCATGTTTTTAAGTAGACGTTGGTCTGAATATGGACAGCATGAATTGCAATAAACAGTTGCCCTGCAAGTGCTCAAACCGCTGGAGGAAGGACACTGAATGCGCAGCTTCTTCCCCTTTAGGAAAGCTGAGAGGGGGATAACATGATGATATTTTTCATTATTTACATCCCCCGTCTGGATTTTAGCAGCAGCAAAGGCTGTGAAACCTAAAAATTACTGATTTTGTGTGCGTGCACAAGGAGGCAAATGCTGATTTTTGTCCTTGTTTGAACAGGCAAGGGGTCATACCTGTATTCATAGAATCACAGAATCACAGAATGGTTAGAGTTGGAAGGGACCTTAAAGATCATCGAGTTCCAACCCCCCTGCCCTGGGCAGGGACACCTCCACTAGAGCAGGTTGCTCCAAGCCCCATCCAGCCTGGCCTTGAACCCCTCCAGGGATGGGGCATCCACAGCTTCCCTGGGCAACCTGTTCCAGTGCCTCACCACCCTCACAGGAAAGAATTTCCTCCTAATATCTAATCTAAATCTCCCCTCTTCCAATTTAAAACCATTACCCCTTGTCCTGTCACTACATCTCCCGACAAAGAGTCCCTCTCCGGCTCTCCTGGAGGCTCCCTTCAGATATTGGAAGGCTGCTGTGAGGTCTCCCCGGAGCCTTCTCTTCTCCAGGCTGAACAACCCCAGCTCTCTCAGCCTGTCTTCATAGGGGAGGTGCTCCATCCCTCTGATCATCTTCGTGGCCCTCCGCTGGACCCGTTCCAACAGGTCCATGTCCTTCCTGTGTTGAGGACTCCAACGCTGGACACTGTGCTCCAGGTGGGGTCTCACGAGCGCAGAGTAGAAGGGTAGAGTCACCTCCCGTGACCTGCTGGACACACTTCTCCTGATGCAGCCCAGGATGGGGTTGGCTTTCTGGGCTGCCGGCGCACATTGCCGGCTCATGTTGAGCTTCTCATCCATGAGCATTCCCAAGTCCTTCTCCTCAGGGCTGCTCTCCAGGGAGAGACCGACAGCTACTGCCCGGCGGAATAAACCCGCCCTGGTAAAACAACCCGGGGCTCGCACCCCCCCGGTTATTTTCCCGACTGAAGCAGCTCTCCCTGTTCCTGTGCCTGCCCGGGAGAGGTGAGCCCCGCTCGCTGCCGCCCCGGGATATTCAGCTGTATTTTAGTGGGTTTTGGTGGAGCTGGAGGAGAGAAGGGGGACACTGCTCCAGGAGTGGTACCCGGGCAATCGGCTGGAGAGGGCTGGGCTGCCTGGGAAACGAATGTGCTCCGGGGATGGCTGGGAAACTTGGGAATTGGCTTGGAACTGGCCCTCGTCGTGTCTCCGGAAGCCACAATTTGCCACAAAAATTGCTTTATAACCTCATTACCCTCCACCAGACAAAACAGAGAAATGAAACTTCTGAGGTCGTGCTGTGTTTTCTCCTTGTTAATAGCCAACAAGGTGTTAATTACCACACTGTGGGGCCATTCAAAGCCCTTCTCTTGGAGCCCTTACGGTGAAAAAACAAGCATCAACCAGGAATTTTTGCCCATTGAGTTCTGGGTGAAATTTTTGGTGGCCTTTCTGTGGCAAACCCTCCCCGAACCCTATAGTGTAAACAGAATATAAGCAGTATACAGGGGCGGTATAAAACTGTTTGTTTGGTTTTTTCACGTGTCTTGCTGGCAAAATCCACACCTTCCCTTGGGATCACCTCCAGCCGGCAGGCACGTTTCCCACCGCGGCTGTTCCAGCAGGCGCCTCCACGGCAGATCTGTCTCTCAGTCCTGAAATAGGCACATAGATCATAGAATCACAGAGTGGTTAGAGTTGGAAGGGACCTTAGAGATCATGGAGTTCCAACCCCCCTGCCCTGGGCAGGGACACCTCCACTTGAGCAGGTTGCTCCAAGCCCCATCCAGCCTGGCCTTAAAAATCTACCTTAAGAATCTAAAAATCACATATGTTAGATTTTAACCACGTGTATTAATATTTGCAGGGTCAAGGCCTAAATAAAAGTAAGTGAAGAAGATGAGGTGTAGTGGTAGATCTAATGGCAGGAGTTCACTTTGGAATTAAGAGAAGAATTGGAGCAGTTCCTATATGATGATATGGTGATGACCCCAAGCTGAGCGGTGGGGTGACGCACTGGGGGGGATGGGATGGCATCCAGAGGGACCTGGACAGGCTGGAGAAGTGGGTCCTTGTGACCCTCACGGGGTTCAACAAGGCCAAGGGCAGGGTCCTGCCCCTGGGTGGGGGCAGCCCCCGGTCCCAGCCCAGGCTGGGGATGGAGGGATGGGGAGCAGCCCTGCCCAGAAGGGCTTGGGGAGGAACATGGAGCTGTTGGAGCAGGGCCAGAGGAGGCCACGGAGATGCTGGGAGGGCTGGAGCCCCTCTGCTGTGGGGACAGGCTGAGAGAGTTGGGGGGGTTCAGCCTGGAGAAGAGAAGGCTCCAGGGAGACCTTGGAGCCCCTTCCAGTCCCTAAAGGGGGGGGGCTCCAGGAAAGCTGGGGAGGGACTCTGGATGAGGGAGGGGAGCCCTAGGAGGAGGGGGAAGGGTTTGACACTGAAAGAGGGGAGATGGAGCTGAGATGTGGGGAAGAACTTCTTTGCTGTGAGGGTGGTGAGAGCCTGGCCCAGGTTGCCCCGAGAAGCTGTGGCTGCCCCATCCCTGGAGGGGTTCAAGGCCAGGTTGGAGGGGGCTTGGAGCAACCTGGTCTGGTGGGAGGTGTCCCTGCCCAGGGCAGGGGGTGGCACTGGGGGGGCTTTAAGGTCCCTTCAACCCAAACCCCTCTGTGGTTCTATGATTCTATCATTCTGTGATGTTGGTCCTTAGAAAGCAGTTTATTCACGTACAAAGACAACTCTGGGGAGGGCACCCATGGCATGTCCTGCACCCAGCACGCCAGCACGACCAAGAGGCATCTTTTCCCCCCCGTCCCCTTTTCTCCTCTCTCTGGCTCAACCCTTTTCCCTTTTCCTCCTCTTTTCCCCTCCATCCCAGCGCCCGCCCCCGGCCCGGGGCGCTGCCCCGCCTACCCCCTTGGCCACGCCCCCGCAAGCACAGACCACGCCCCCCCGGCCCCGCCCTCCCGCCCCCC